>NW_010260600.1:32558-33651 GCF_000690775.1 Eurypyga helias
AGGCCTTGTAGTTGCTGCCTAACAGCTGCCGAGAGCCTCTTCTGAAGAGCTGAGCATCCTCCCTTGCCAGTGCCCCAAAAGCTGGGGTCTTTGTACTGTGAAATCCTCAGGGCAAGATTCTGCCTTTTTAGCTGCCAGTAAAACGCCATGTACACATGATGGCATGTGGAAATACATAATAATGCTTAACGCTACAAGCAGACAGCATTAGCAGGGAAAGGCTTTCCCCTCCCACTCACCCTTTGTCTATCTGTTTCTTTCCCGTTGTCAAAATTTAGCATCCTCCACTGAGAGACTCAGTTTTGCTCTGATGCTTGGAAGGCATCCAGTCCCAGCTCGCTTACTTTC
Organism: Eurypyga helias; assembly: GCF_000690775.1. NCBI lineage: Eukaryota > Metazoa > Chordata > Aves > Eurypygiformes > Eurypygidae > Eurypyga > Eurypyga helias. The sequence goes on from NW_010260600.1 coordinate 32,907, forward strand.
CCTGCCAGTCTCCACAGGTATTCTGTACACGGGGCTTCCAGCTAGTCAAGAAATGCTCGGTCTTCTCCCCCCCGCAGGGGAATCTCTGAGTGCCGGGGTTGTTACAGGATCCCAATGGTTAGGCAAAGCCATTCATTCTTGCTCTGATGCATTAACCGCCTCTGCTCCGCAGCACACCGTGAAGTGCACTACAGGAAAAGAGGAGCCCTTCAGTAAGAATGCAGGGCAGCCCTGAAGAGGCATTTACACAACGCATTTGTTACATCAGGTCACAGAGGAAGCAAGAGGAAAACCTGCTCGGCTTAGGTTGTAGCTTGGCCAAAACTCATTTTGGTGTTCACTGGAAGTGGCTTCAGGAGAGACAGTTTTGACCAGACACTAATGCATAGACTGAATTTCATGTTTGAGGTTGACATGACTCTAATGTCGGCTTGGCAAAACCAAGGCCATAGCCTTCCAAGGACATGCTGATAAAAAGGGCCAAGAGGACAAGGTCTTGGTGCACTATGTATCTCAGAGGTTGGTTTTGAAGAAACAGGCTGATAGACTGAGAGGTGGTAACTGTGAGTAGAGTTAAGTGGACGAGCGGTCCCCAAGGAGGCTGACATGGTCAGGTAGATGCAGAGACCCGGCTGGAAAAACATGGAGAACTAAGTTCCTGTCCCACAAAATTCTGAAATGATAAAGCTTCCTGTTCTACACTGGGGTGGGACAAAGACGGGTTTTAATGCCTTTTTTTTTTTTT
>NW_010260601.1:0-4274 GCF_000690775.1 Eurypyga helias
AGAGAGTTAGCAAAGGAGTTAAGGACCTAACAGAGGAGTTAGCAAAGGAAGAAAAAGAGTTATGGAGAGACTCAAAGAGCGATGGCCCATGAGCCTACATGATTATATACTGAGCATGGTGTACTATGGAATCAAAGACTCCTTTGGGCAGTTTGGGATGGCTTTCTGAACGGAGTGTTGCATTACACCACCCATGGCAAGAGGGTTGGGAACGCAGCTGCAGTATCAAAAGTTGAGAAAGAGCTTGAATTTGGTGCAAGCACTCCCCAGCACCAGCTAAAGAGACACCTTATCAGTACTTTTCTCAGGGTAAATCCAGGAACACAGCTGCATAGCAGCCACTGTGAAGAGACTTAACTCTTTCCTGACTAAAATCAGCAGTGTTTTTGGAGTTTCAGGGCTGATATGGAAATTCTCTAGGTATGTAAACCAGCAGGTTTTGGTGATACTTTACAATGTGTTCCAGTGTCTAACTATTGATTTGAATTTATTTGTGCTCTAGTGCTTTGGAAAAAACAAGGAGACATCTTTTTACATACTCAAGTATCGAAACACTTTTGTTGTATCTCAGCTATGGGATCCCCTGGACAAGGAAGAAATGGACCTGTTGGTGTGGGTCCAGAAGGCCACAAAAATGATCGGTGGGATGACGCACCTTTTCTACAAAGACAGGCTGAGAGAGCTGGGGTTGTTCAGCCTGGAAAAGGGAAGACCCCAAGAGTACCTTATAACCACTTTTCAATATTTAAAGGGAGTTTATAAGAAAGAAGGAGAGAGACTTTTTACCACAACCTGTAGTGACAGAACATGGAGTAATGATTTTAAATTGGAAGATGGTAGTTTTAGATTGGATATGAAGAAGAAATCTTTTATTGTGAGGGTAGTGAGGCACAGGAACCTATTGCCTATAGAAGTTATGGATGCCCCATCTCTGGAAGTGTTCAAGGTCAGAACGTATCAAGCTTTGAGCGACCTGATTTAGTGAAAGATATCCCTTCCCGTGATGGAGATGTTAAATTAGATGATCCTTAAAGGTCACTTCCAAATGAAAACATTTTGTGATTCTGTAAGTTAACAGGAAGGTGATTTTTTAAACCAGGAAGTTTTTAAAAAAATAATTAAAAAAAAGGTTGGTTCATACTTCTTTTTTTTTCCTCTCCCCTCCCACAACCATGTTGTCTTTTCTACTGATATGTATCTAATCAGGTTATGCAGGAAGTTCTGCGTAACAATGATATATATGTTCTTTCTAAGCTGTTAAGGTTTTGGTGGATAATTTCACTGCACTGACTACCAGTTAGCTAGAGGAAACCATCTTGGATTTACACTGGATGTGTCAATCCATTTAAGCAAAAGATCTCTGAAGAGAAGTACTGGTTTTGTGACCAAACATCATGATTTTTGTACCTGCAAATGGTGATATTTCTGCTTCAACAGTGCTTCCATTTATCTGTAAAACTAAATTATGTCAATGTGTGCTAATGAGTAGAATTGGCATCAGGTGTGACAAAACAAACAAACAAAAAACCCAACAACAACAACACCAACACCACCTACCTTTTGTGAACATCCTAGCCTTGAGTTTTATTCAATAATGGAATAAACATATAGTCCCTTGGTTGAGAAAGGAACTGTCCAGTTTCTAAGCAAGTGTTTATCTGCCAAGACGAGAAATGCCTAAGGAACCCACCCAAACTCTGCAGACAGAGAGATAACTGAGAGATGGCTCTACTCAGTAAACACACAGGAATTACCTGCCTCTTGGAGGCTGCAGTGACATTCGAAGAGTTAACAGCATGCATCGCAGGCAAATGAGATTTCCACCCTGCCTCAGCATATTGGTCAGACACGAACCCCCCCGCCTTCCTTAAAACTACAGAGACATGACATTTTAACTTGTCCATAGAAAATAACACCATGACAACTGTCTGTTGAAGCTGCCTCCCTGGGTGTGAGATCCTTGTCGTCTGAGCATGCATCATCACTTAACAAAACAAATGTGCTTCAGGAACTGGTGGGGTTTTAGCACAAGTCTGAAACTACTTTCTTTGTGGAGTGCACTAGGAACTGCCTGCTGAAGGGTGTTATTTAGAATGCTTGTGACATCAAGATAGAAAGGCTATAGCTGCTGTTGAAACCACAAATGGGAAGAAAAAGAATGTGAAAATTTAGTTTAACTGTAATAGCCTGGGACTCTTGTGGTTCTTCTGTGTGTGAATGTGCTTTTGGCTTGTCTTTGCATTATTGCCTGTAAATAAGAGAGATCTCTTTCTTTCTTTTCTAGTTCTTTTTCATCAGCAGGATGTTATTCACTCCTTCAGAACAATGAAGGGTCTGAACCTGGAAATGTGCACAAGAATTTAACTTTAATACCCAGGGGAATAGTCCCAATGAAAGTAGTAGGAGTATTTATTACTTGATCATGAGTTCTACTGAAATATGTTTCCTTCAAAGCGATAGCTCATTCCCTGATCATTTCACTCATCAAAGCAATGTTAGCAAGAGCTTTAATGTTAACATTTAAATAAACAGAAATGAAGATATTGTATTGCTGCTTTTGAAACAACAAAAATTTACACCAATATTGTGATAGAAAAAATACTAAAAGTGTATTCTGGGCATGAAATTTCCTTTGAGTCTGGCCCTTTAACAGATTTTGTTTGTCCTTTTAAGTCACAGTAGATACAGCGTACAGCTTTCATTGTGAAATTAAATTCACAGTGTTTCATGCAACTTGATTATTCCTTTGCCACCAACTAATTATCTTAAAAAACAAAACAGAACAATAAAATATATGAATTATTGCAAAACACTCATGGCAGCTGCTTGCAAGTTTCATTTTATTTAAGCCATTTTTGTCTCTCAGCGTTTTTTAAGGTTTTCAGAGAGGTTTTTTAGTTTTGTTTTGTTTTGGAACATTTTTATGTATATATACATAAACACAAATAAACATATATGTGTAAACAAATAGGTGTACCTAGACATATCATAAACACTTTTTGTATGAGATACAGGAACTGAACATATAGTAGTGACTGAATAATTTTTTTTAAATAAAACCATCTTGTTAAAACTATTTCACTAAGACTACCAGAATTTAATATTCTGGAACAGTAACTAATACTGTATGAAGGAAATGATAGATAACACACGCAAATATTGATATACCATAGTTACTTAATTCCTGCCTAATTACTAAAAGATTTATAGGATCATGGAATAGTAGCTATAAACCTTATGGTTTCCTTGGCAAAACTTCAGCTGATTAGTTTAAAAGAGAAATGACTCACCAAAAAACAGATTCCTGACTTCAGCGGGATCATATCGAAATTCTGATCTCCAGAGGATCACCCAATCAAGTGAACAGCTATAAGAATATGGATGAGCACAATCAAGATGATGACTACCATACTTTAAGTTATAGATATGTGCAAGCATTTTGTTAAATGTGGCCTTCAAAACCAGACAGACATAGGAAAATATATTTGTATGCAAATCGTTCTTCCTGCTGTAAGTTGCTAATCATGGTCATTTTTGTTGTAATTGTATGTTTCCCCATGTGGAAAAATGATGCTGTGGTGCACTGAATAAGCAGCATAATCAATTTTGTGTCGCCTTAACAACAGGCTTACCATTCATTAAACATAGTAAGTGTAGTCCAAAGTGAGATAACAAGCCAGCTGTCTCCGTAGCTTCCAAATACCTTGCCATCACCCAAAATAAATTTTATCATGCTCTTGGCCACTCTCATGACCATGGCCACAGCTCTTTACTGTAGATCTGCATCCATAATGCAAGTGCAAAATGAATGTCATGTCAGTGTGATATATCATGTGAGCAAAATTTAAGCAAACTGCATCTATTTTGCAAAAGACCGAAGAATGACAAAAACTGCCAAGTCCTGGAATGGATCACAACTGATGGTAGGTGAACATCTCGGTCTTTTAGCAACGGTCAGTATCTAACAAGTACACCTTTGTCTGCTCATCTCAGCAGAAGTGGTTAAAGGTAGATTCCAAATGCATTTTTCCATTTGAACTTTAAATTTGCATTCGCAAAAAATCAATGTGTGTCTACAAAGAAGAAACAAAAATTTACAAATATAGAACCCCGCTCTGTGCTTTACCAACAGCTACATCATTATTTACTTCTTGCAAGGCACTCCAAAAATAGCTGGCTCTATCCTTTAGACCCCCACCCCCATTACAGTAATCTGCAGTACAGTCACTATTCCAAACATCTGCTTTCCCCTCTCCTCCCTCCTTCACACCCCC
>NW_010260602.1:0-1110 GCF_000690775.1 Eurypyga helias
CGGACATCGAGCCGTTGACCACCAGGCAGATGGTAGCTGTAGAGCCAAGAGAGACTGGGAGAAGAACCAGTGTAAAAAGGGAGTCACGAGGGGTTTGGAGGGAAGGAAAACTGCAAGGGACAAGTGGTGCGGGGGTAAAATCCATAAGCACTAGAAGTTGTTCTCCCTAGAGCAAAACTGAGGCTGATGTGCACCAGAATTCCTCAGGTGTCGGCAAACGACCGGCCAAGTCCCTGGGATTCGTGTGCCGTGTTTTCATTCAGGTGAGCAAGAAAAGGACACCATACCATGACCGCGTAGAGAGTACTGCGGGGTTAGTCCTGCTGGCGACCACTGTACACCGACGACGGAAGCCAGAAAAACCCACATGCAAAATACAGATTAGAAGCGACCATTACAAACACAGGCACTCACAATGTAGGAAACATCCAAAAAAATACATTAAGTTTTCCAAGGAGCCTTCATTTAGTCTACTTGCGTGTACAAACTTCCACGTAATCGCATATAATGTTTTCCCCAGAGAGCGTCCTTTGAGAGAAGCGGCAAGTCTAACCGCTGGGGAGCTTAACATTTCATAGTAAAGACAACTACAACCGGCATGACTCCTGCTGTTCCATGGAAAGGTTGGATAAGAAAATGCAAAGAATAATTCTCGTTGTTAAACCAACCAACCACTCTATTTCAGACCCGCTGTTACGGGAAAAATTATCCAATATTTGACAAGTTACTTAAAATGACTGCTTCCAGTGCTCATTTGCTACGCTCTTATTTTCAGGTGCCCAGCTTGAGATGCTTTGGGTCAGATTTGCAGGATTATTGGCAAACCCCCAAAAAATCAGAGGACAGCTCAATAAAGTACTGAAGGAAGCACTCACCTGTGGGAAGAGCAGAAGCTGGAGAACAGAATCGAACGCCCACTTCAACGCCGGCTTCCAACAGCCTCAGGTCACTCAAATTCCATGGGAAAAGCGAAGCTAGGCAAACAGTCCTCCTGAGCGCACGATTCTCTCTTCAAGTAGCAGAGTAAACAGGTGTCTTTTCAGGCTGACATTTTAGCACCCGCAAGCAAGAGGAGTGGCTGGGGGGCGGGGTTCGGCCGGTTTTAAACAA
>NW_010260602.1:1147-2056 GCF_000690775.1 Eurypyga helias
CCAAACGGAGAGAACGTCATCCAGCAAGCGTGGACAGGACAGTGAAGCCAAGTTCACCCCGTCCAGCTCCTAACAAGCCTGAAAACTGAGTGTCTGAACAACAGCATTTGAATTAGATGACGTCCCCATGAAAAAGGGAACCTGCTTTGACTGAGAGAACGAAGTTACTTGCTTGAGACGAGACGACTGAGACACAAGGGCGCAAGTCAGATACTGCCATCAGGCTGACTCCATCCAATTTCATTAACTGTGTATGAAAGGCTGAGAATGATTGGGAGTAGCACAAAAAGCTCACAAAAATGACTGTACAGTAAGGTGTAGCGCTAAAAATAACTACTAACTTCATTCAGGGAACACTGTTGTGGCAAAACAAAAGGCCTGGCTTCCCTGGGGGGAATAAAAGAAAAGCTGTATCACTTTCCAGCTAAACTATCCTACCATACCATAAGCTGTCCACACAAGCACATCTGACGCCTGAATCCAGACATCCCTTAAAAACGTGTCCTTGCTTCGGTTCTCACCCAAACGTTCGTTTGCAGCGGGAGTGGGTGCATGTTGCAGTGCTCTTGTAGGGCGGGAGGAAGCCGTGCAACTTCCCACGGCCTTTTAGGGCCCTTCTGTAACCCGGGCAGATGTCGTTACAGTGGTGTTTACAAAGCGGTTAGGAACCAAGGAGCACAAGATACATATCCTGTCGCTTTGCATTCCAGAGCAACTTAGGGCCCATTTAGTTTCATTTTCTGCTGGGAACACGTCACACTTCCCACAACCCTCCTGTGGGATTTTCTTTATCGCCAAACCCACGCGCTATCCAGCACGTTCCTGATGCGCAGTGGGAAATACGATGCCAGGCCTGAAGCTATGGAGTATGAAGTTCTCTAGAGCTAAAATAATTACTCTGGTTTTAGC
>NW_010260602.1:2088-8670 GCF_000690775.1 Eurypyga helias
CCCAACCACGAGTTCCTACAATTAACGCCGTGGGTTTGCTCCAATAAATACCGCTGTCCCTATCCAGGCTACCACTGTGCGGGCTCTTACGTACGTGTCAAGGTAAGGGAAACGCGTTAGTTTCCCAAAATACGCGCCGTGAGGGGCAGGCCGGATGTCAACAGGCACCGTCAGGGCTCTGTCTCGAGGGCAGCGTGGGCAGAGGTCTGTGTAACAGCCTGCAAACCGCTGTGGGGAGCTGCTGTCCGTGTCCTGGGTTATACTTCGCGAATATACATTCAGCTGGTGTCAGTATTCCTGCAAAAGTTCCTAAACTTAGAAACGTGGTTAAACAGGTACAGTTTTGTGTTAACAAGTGATAAATTTCACCCAGTTAAACCACTGGGGAAACCCCACCTGCTGCAATTTCTGGGTTACAGACCAGTCTGATGCCCTCTGAATGCCAGGGGCTCAGGCTGGCCGGAGCAGGGTACTTCTCCCTTCAGCAGGCTCATCACAGCGTACGGGGGCATTAGTACTCAGCTGAAACAAACCACTCTGGCTCAGAGGGAGTCAGGGAGCCCACGGCAAGAGAGAGTCTGGTCCTGAAGATGGAATTTGTATCATCTACATCTAGATACCACACAAATGGACACGTACACTACGTGACTCCGACTATCCCATGAAAATAAAATATCTAATAAACCATGAAAGTACATCCAGCTTTTTCATTCCTACTGTTTTTCCTCACGTACAAGCATCTTTTATTTAAAAAAAAACAGTAGTAGCCGTCTTTCCTCCCTCTGCTGAATTACTTACCATTATGTACTGATGATTTTTGGGGAAAAGCGATACCCCAAAGAACTCGAGAGAGAACCTATCACAAAACCCAACAAAATAAGGGATGAAGAAAGGAAAGAAATGAACAAATTGAAGGCAGGCAAGGTTTGTTGTTTCTTGTTTACTGAATTTTGGATACTTTTAAATCTGTATTATATATGGATTCATATCTATTTTTAAGCATCGTGCATCACAGATGGCACTGTTTAACCCCAGAGCATCAACTATGAACCTCACAGAAGAGCCCAAAAGACGGAGAGAGGAATAAACCCAGACCCAGCAAAGCAGCAGCCTGGCTGCTTGAATCTAGGCTGCGGCTGGCAGTTACTCGCACAACCGAACAAGGAACCCTGAAGGTATGGGGCACGTTACCAAGCTTCCCTTTGTAAGCACAGCTTTGCTCGAGTCCACAGGCAGACCCGTTAAAAGCAAGCAAAACCCAGCCTGTCAGAAAACTACCACCGACCCCAACAGGGAGAACAGTCGTTTGCCAGGCTGCATCCCCACTTCACCGGGCCGGGGCCTACAAAGCAGACGTGTGTCATCACACCTTTGAGCTGACACGACTGAGTGAAGCGGAAAGGATTGGGTTAAAAACGAGAGGGTGGAAGATAAATGGCTGTTACCTTGCTCTTAATGTTTCAGAGTTGCAGTTTGTAACATCAGCTCCCCTTTGATTTCCAGAAGGGGATGGATGGGAGAAGTCAAACGACTTGGGGAGATGAAGTACCTTCACTGCACTGAGGTTCCTCAGGGGAACCGAGTGTGTAGAATTTAAGAAAGACCGTGATAAAGGGTGTCATACCAACACTGCAGATCTTTGATCCAGACTCCAGCACCTCTCACCGTTGTGTGCCCAAGGATCAGGACTCCAAAGGACAAGCACCTTTGTTGCTACTTCTCTTCACGTGCTAAACCAGAAGTATCATCACTGAAGGGCAATGTAAAGCTTTCACCAGTGACTGAAAGCACATTCTGTTTGAAAATCTGAGTAAAAAATGGCAGTGAATCGGTAAGCTAAGGCCACTGCTGCCGTCTGTTCATCAGGAAAGTCTAGTGGTTCACTCCAGTTTCCAGAGGAACTACATGAACAGGAACTAAAAGTCGCACATGCGAAAGCCTGCTCTGCTTTACTCACGTGCTACACAACACCTACGTAAACTACAACCCCCCAACAGCACTGTTTTCTCATCACGGTGAGAAGTTTGCTTGTTTCTTCAACCCTTTCCTTCCTGCACATTCTGGCAGTCGGAGTCTTCCAAGAGGAGCACGAGGTGCAACCTCAAAGATCAAGCGCGTAGTTCTGGCGTCTGAAGACTCTGCTCTCTAAAGAGCGTGCTCCGTTTCTTAAGCCAGAAAACCAGGAACGTCCCAAGGGACTACTTCGACATCTCTGCTGCTTTTGCAGCTATCCTACAAACGTGCCCCAGAAGTACATGCATTTTTTATGCTAAGTAACGTGAGACTTTTGTAAGAGCTCTTCGCCGCTGTTACTCTACCCGCCGTGAAAAACAATACACATGGATACGTTTAATTAGGTAGCTACCCGATACCTTACGCTGCAGAACGCGCTCGTGCTACTCCCAAAGCATTTCTGACCTTGGATCCTATGAAGGAATATACCAAGTTACGCTTTCCTCAAAGAAAAAGGGTGTTGTCACCCAACTACTTAACCAACAGACCTAGTGCCCACCCCAGCGACACACCTGACTGGGAAACACCTCGCTCGGCTGCAAAGCGCCGCATGGTAGCCGACCATCACGCTAGGGACAGACCCCTGATGAGCACCGCTGGTAGGCAGCTTTTTGAACCAAGCCAGTAAGGTTTTAAATAACTCATTCTTAATTCTGTGGGGTTTTTTTTCTATTAACATCACATTTTATTAAAAAAATAAGTTTCCTTATTTAACATGTATATTAGCTTGCTGTATATGACTGAAGATCTCGAGACCTTTAACATCAAATGGTAATAAATCAAACACTTTCTTCACAGCTTTGAAAAAGGAGAGGGAGGAAGAAGGGGAGGACAGGAAAGTGGAAGGAAAAGGAGGAAGCACCAGGCCATTCCTAGCAAGAGAACCGAATAGTTCTACGGCATCAAAGTATGAACCTGCATCACAGATGTTAGAAAAATGAAAACTAAATGCTGTATTGATCAAATTTGGATATATACCATAGAATTAGAACGTACCACTGTGAAAGACTAGACTGGGAAGGAATAAATTCTGTTAGCAATTGCCTCGGTATATCCGAGAGATGCTTCTCCTTTCCCTCCCTACAGGCCATCGCTGCAGTACCCGCATGGCATATTCTACTACCCCGGTACGTCAGCTGCGCTAAAGCCCGATCTGCACGGCCCTGCAGGGAGACAACCTGAAACCAGCGCATCGCGCATTTCCCCAACAAAGGCAGGAAATTCGACGGAGGGGACAACTCGGACATGTGCACATTATGCACGGAACCTGTAGCCCAGATGACCGCCCCCGCATCGTTCCACCAGAAACCTGCGTAGGAGTCGGCTCTGACACAGCGTATATACGCGGTGCTTACGTATCCTCCGCGGGGCTCAGGGTCTACACGAGGAGCGAGAGGGGAAGGAACGAAGTGTTCCCCAAAATCCCACAGGTTATCTGTGCAGGATTAGCAGCCTGGGGCTGTACTGCTCTGTGTGCAATGGCTGCCTTGGCAAGCGACCCCCTAGTAAACAGAGGGTTTCCCCGAGAGCCATCTGCACGGAAATGCTCCGGCAGGAACGTCTTTAGCAGCAGGGTTTAGTGAGAACGAGAACTCACGGAGAACCCCAGAGTACTGGGCTGGATGTTATCTTGGGGGTAAAAGTTGATCTCGGGGGACACAGAGTTCAGCTAATGCCTCTCTTTGGGAGACAGGAATGACAAACGACATTCCCAGTACAAAAACGAGGTGAGAAAATGCTATCTGCAAGGAGAGTGCCTCTCTACCCCCAGCAGATTCCTTCCGGGGAAGAGACAGTTTCCGGATCCCTTCAAAGACCTCTGTATTAGCAGAGACTGGAGATGCAGACACATCTCTATCTCCTTGCAAGGACCAGTTCGGACTTTCCTCACCTGAGCACCAAAGCCTTTCCACAACCAGGACAAAAGGCTGCGCTTGCACTCTATGCAACGATGGCATTTCGGATTGTTGTAAAAGCAAAACACAGTGGAAATATCCAAACAAATCCCAGCCTTAGTCCGATGCTACCTAAAGCCAAGAACAAACAAGCAAGCAATGAACACTGGTATTTTGGTTTTTTTGCGTGGATATTACAAAAAATAGTAATCATACACTTTTTTTTTTTCTTTTAAAATGTTCATTACTTAGATAAAGCACATATGAATGTAACATTCAGAATTGTAACATAGAAAATGTAATGTGGGCAATCTGCTATTCCAAGTACACTTACCAAAATACAATTTTATAATGAAGAAAGCCTCAAAATACACCTGTACAACAATTGGGATCCACAAAATATGATTTAATAGTATCACTCAAGATCACTTCATTGAAACCACTTTTATAATACTGTTTGAATGGTAATCTCTGGTCAAAGAGCATTCTCCCCCCGCCTTTCCCTAGCCTGTCCCACTAAAGCAAGTGTGGATTTTAGCTGCAATTTGAATCTTTTAAAACCCCAAATCTGAAGCAGTCCTAGGAACTATTACACTGCCTACACTTAGATAGCGGGAGGGTGGGAACCCCCCCTCTCTGAGGCCATGGTACACTGAGACACTTACCCATAGTACTGTTTGTAGCACAAGCAGAATAATCTTGTCAAGGGCAACTAAACAGGGTCAAAATAGGAGTTAATTATGTCACTACCAAATCATTCCCTAGGCATTACTGAAGCCTGTAACATTACAACTTTACTGAAAAAGAAAAAGTTAACCATTTTATCCTATAAATATTTTCTTTATTTGCTTTATGTTTAGAAGTTGCTATTTAAGTTCTATTAACAGAAATACATAACAAAAGCTCCCTAACAAGTGGAAAAAAAGTAATTACAAATGCTGAAAAAGTTGGCCTCATTAACATATGTACAGACTCGCTTACTTAATACACATCTTTGTGGGAATTAAATCATTTTATGACACACATTTATACAGGCATTAAACATTCCCAAGTAACTTTGAGCAGAGAGAATGCCAAATCTTTAGTCTGGGCAGACAAAAATGTATATCTCAGTCCTGATTGTGGAGCTAACATGCAACAGACACAGCATTCAGTCTGAGCTGCTGTTGAGAAGTTGTTCTGTTTTTTCCTGCAAAGATCTTTCCATTGAATTTGGGTCCTTCTGTCCCTTCTTCTCCTTGTTCTGCTGTTCCTGCAGCTTCAGGATTATTTTCCGTATTTCTTCTCTTTTGGTTTTCATTCTTGGGCGTGGAAACCAGTCTGTTAAGTTCATTGGTAGCTCAAAACTCAGAATGGGATTCTGCAAAGAAAGGTCATTTGGGTATTACAATAAGGAGTTATTACCTACGAGACTGGAAAGAACCATAGTGGGGAGAAGTCAGTCTTCCCCACCTCACAGCATCAGCATGAAACAAAATTTCGACAATTTGTGTGCTTTGTACATATACAGTTAAAGTAAAAATCAACCAAGCTTCAGTATGTTCCACAGCAACATTCCTCCAGATCACAGTTCTGGTTATAAGAGTGCCCAAATAATCTACTCAGTCTGCTACAGCTTTTAAGCAAAGCATTTGACTGCATAAACACGTAAAATTGTTCTGATTGCAGAAAAAAAAAAAAAAAGAGAAAATTACTGTAATGATATAACACTTTAAAAAAAAAATGAATGCTAGCATCAAAATCTGGAGCTGATTAGTAATCTGTTGCTAAATACTCTTGGGTTTATAAATACCTTTAGGACCACAACCAACTAGGAAAGTCAGTTTTACATTTCACCCTAAAAACCAGGTTCTGTGAAAAGCCCCTGACTACCACCAGCCCTTTTTCTACTGACACTGTTTTCTTGCTAGAGGTCATTCATCCAAAGAATCAAAAGAATTGTTATTATGAGATGTTAGCCATGCCACTTCTGTGACATCATACAATTCCACCCTACCCAAAGCAAGTTTGTGGAACAGTTTTCCCTCAAAGAAATTCCTTCCGTTGCGCATTCCAGTTTACACTGTTCACAAGGTTATTTAAGAGTGAGTTACATGCATCCAGTGAGCTAACACTACTTGGCGTGAGCAAGGCTACTTGGGGAAAAAAAACGAGTCACATTCTGCAGTGGAACATGTCAGTACCTAATGCTGCACTGGCAACATACTCCACATCCAAGCAGAACACGGGCTAGATAATATGGCAGTAACCCCGCCCCTGCCCCGTGGTAAACTGACGCTGGCACTGAACCTACTTACCACCAGCAATAAGCACACTTCGCAAGAGTGACACTAAAGGTGCAGAAAACCACGACCAAAAACTGAATAGGTCTTCCATCGTTTCAGTTATGAAATAGGCCAGCCAAAGGAATAATATCGTTAACAAAAACTAATTTGTGTGGTTACCAACTGCAGAAAGAGAATTCAAATTACTTCTGAACACGCCCCTTACTAGAGCGCTTTTTTGTTGCGGCTGTTAGTTCGGGGAAGAAAAGCAGGGATAGGGGTCAGAAGACAGTTCTGCCTCGGAGCTCCCTTCCTGCCCTGCGAGTTGTTGTGTGGCGAAGCGGTATTACCCGTCCCCCAGCCTCGCCGCTGCTGGGGGGGGCGGGCGCGCCCCGCACAGCGTCACGGCC
>NW_010260603.1:0-901 GCF_000690775.1 Eurypyga helias
TGCTGCTTTCCTGCTGCAGTGGAAGTGTGCAGTCATGGTGGCCTGGTTTTCCATGAGCACACCGGGTCCCTCTCCTGTCTACCCACCTGCCCTAGAGCAGCAGAGCATGATGCCTTACAGCAGCATGGCTTCTTTGGGTCTTGTTTGTTGTTTTATTGATTGAACAAAAAGCTGCAGTAAAGAATCTCTTTTTAAAAAAGAGTAAATGTTACAGAACACCTCAATAGCAGGTTTTGCCTTTGCTTTGCAACTAGCACTGCAGCTGCCTCAGATTACAGTAGCAGCTGAAACTCTTTTCGGTTTTTCTTTTTTCTCTGACTGAAAATTTGGAGATACATATTTCAAGCTTTCTCATTTCTTGGTTGAATTAACTGGGAAGACATGTTTCTCTGCTGTCTTTGTTTTTCTGAAAGTATGCTAGTTTTATATTTTCAGTGCTGCATCCATGCCCCTTGTATTACTTATGAAACTTATGCTGTAACTTGGTTGCTGGTCATATCTCAGAACTTCAGTTATTCACTTTTGTTGAATATTTAAAACAGCAAATAAAATATAAGTCAAATTTCAGAGAAATTTTGGAAGAGCCTACCTTCCTGCAGCATGCCATGGTGGTTAAAGCTTTCTATCTGCTCACAAAAATATTCCTCTCTGTGCTGGTTTTAGTAAAGTAAAGAGATAATGTTCTTCACAGTGGCTGCTATGAAGCTATGTTTCTGTATTTAACCTGAGAAAAGTACTGATAAGATGTCTTTTAAGTTGATGCTGGGGAGTGCTTGCACCAAATTCAAGGTCTGTCTCAGCTTCTGATACTCACTGTGTTCCCAACTTTCTCACTACAAGAAGTGTGGAGGGACACAGAGTTCAGACAGCCAACACAAACTAACCGGAGGAACATTCCATT
>NW_010260604.1:0-958 GCF_000690775.1 Eurypyga helias
GGGGGAAGGAGAAGAAGGAGAAGCTATTTTAGGGAAATGCAAATGTATATATTATCGCTTGGACATTTCTAATATGCTGAGTAAAACTGGGGTTTAGTAGTAGTACAAAAGGGTAAGTAAAGCATCCTTCAAAGGACAGTGTGCATCTCATGTTACTATGAACCTAAAAGAGAAAAATCTATCATGATCAAAGGACAGGCTGAACAAATCACCTTAGGATCTCTAGGTGCAAGTAATCCCACTTCCTCCCCCTCAGCCCCCCCTTAATTTTTATAGGTCTGTTCATACAGATATGTTTTAGAAAAATCGCTTAGTCTGAGCATAAACAAGCTCCTACTGTTTCCCACAACATTTATACATGGAATTTATCCTGTCTGTCCCTTGCAGTCTGCAGTCTGGCAACAAATGCTAGCAGGAATTTCAGGGATTCAGAATCCCAAGACTGAGGCCTTTATATTTTTCTGCCTTCTTTCACTGAAACCTTTGCTCTCTCAAACCATCTTATTGCAAGGAACGACTTCTGCTACACTGCACTTTAAGAAGATCAACCTTCTGCCCACCTCCATTTTTTTTCTTTCCCCTCAGACTGTCTCAGTAGATGGAAACCATTTGATTCAGTCAGCACTGAATGGAAATCACTGACCATGTAAGCCTTCTTTAACATTTTGCCTTCTCCATTTTCATTTGTAGTGAGCTTGAAAAGCATAAACTCCAATCAAATATCCAAACAACTGCAATTCATACCATTACTGAGAGAGACACTGTTTCTCAGATTAAACCCACCTGGAATACTTTGTACCACAGAACATAGGAATATATGAATATCCATGATACATACCAGCTGACCTCGTAGTCAGAGACTGTAGCACTAGAAATCTTGAGCTGGATCATGCCTTCTGTTTCAGTGGTAAGTCAGTATCAAGGTCCTCACGGACGCGATATCAAAACTAAAATGAAG
>NW_010260604.1:970-26841 GCF_000690775.1 Eurypyga helias
TAGGAGATAAGTAAGCAGTGGTATGATCCTCAGGCCACATAGGTGGGGAAGTTCAAGAATTTTTTTTATAGGAATGAGTAATGAATTCTTCACTAACTGATTCATCTGTATTACAAGAAATTTTAAAGAGGACACATACAGAACAGTCTGTGTTTTTCATGGAAGCTTCCAAATTGGAGAAGAAAAATAGATGCTTTTTTAAATTAGTGTGCTAGTCTCAGGCATGATGAAGATGTTTGTTTAATTTTTTGCCTTCTGAGAGCAGACCATAACTTATCACAAAACACAGGCCATTTTTAAAGTAAGAGCAATTGTTGCAGACTACACTGTCTTAAAATGTTTTAAAACTAGACATTCACGTTAATTAGAAAGCTGTTCACATCTCATGCACTACTGCTTGTTCTGTGTTGCTTTTGGAGAAAGGAATTGATTTTGTATTTATTTATTTATTTTACATACCTTATTACATGCTGTTATTTCAAACCTGTGCAAAATTAAGTGTATAGAGTAACAAGGTGATGGAAGCTAGTATTTTCTAAAAAAGCAGAAGTCTTAAATATTGGGCTATGCCAGAATTACTGTATACTTCTATGTATACTTTGAAAGCTGATTTTGTATATTTAACCAATGGCAAGCAGTAGGAAATTACAGAGGTGGTGCTAATTTTTATGTGCTTTGTTTAACCAAAACCAAACAAATGCACTAACAAATTCAGTGAAGTCCAGACCAGAATACTACATGAATTTTTAACCCTTTTCAAACTTACGGAATGGAAAATTATATAGACCACAATCAGGAGTTCTGCTGGAGGACTCTGCCCATACAGATAACTCCAGTATAGTGGCAAAACCCCCCTCAACAAAAAAGAAGGCATAACCTTCTTCACAGTAGGTAGGTATAGGAACTCTCCTTTTCCCCCACTACTTCTTATTTGAGCTAATCACAGTTCATAGTAAACCCAGACGGGAAAGCTACTAAGCACCTCCTGTGGCATAAGCTTATCCCCACACACACGCAATGGTCTTGCTCTACACGGTTACAGAGTGGAGACCAGCATGAGAAAAGCTTCTGCACCACCCACACTGGGATGCCATGTTTATACAGAGAAAACAAGGAGGAGGTCATCTCCATGCCCCTTGACTACAGAGCCTATAGCTTTCTTGCCCGAACAAGGGGGAGCAGAGCTCCCAGTATTGTTCTCTTCTCTTTACCCACGCACACAGACAAGGATTAGGTACACAGGGCCTCTGAGGGAAAAGCAGACAAGGAGGGGAAGCGAGCAGAGCATTTTTCTCTGGGGCCTTTGTACTGGAGGTCAAGGAGGCCTGACACATCGTGGTAAAAGTCTTCCAAAACACAGTCATGGAATCAAGTCTTCCTAGGGCTCGTGTGGGAACATTTTGCCTCTTGAAAAAAGCACTGTATAAATCCCTAGCAGACCGCTGTGTATGTCACAGCCATGTTAATAAGGACAAAAACGTAACCCCCTTATTAGACTAGATGCCCTTTTACCTTAAATCAGCATTGATTTAGTCACTCTGCAACAGCTTAACCATCATATCACCAGGGCATCTGCTGAGTTCATAATTCCTCTGCTGCAAAAACTGAAGGGAAGATGGCCTTTAAATTCAGTGAAATCAGGAACAGATCAGTCCTGCGGAAGGTTTTGCTTCCAACATACCAAACTGCAGTTGTTTCTTGGGTGCTGCTTTTACTCAGTCCTGAACAAATTCCTTGCCAGTTGCTCTAGGATCTTCTGGTCTAGCAGTCTTTTCTTTCCTTAAAAAAAGAGACATCAGTAAGTTTAACTCAAGAACTGGTATGGTAAAGGGAGGATCTTATATTTTTTTCTGATACAAACAGTGTAACGCTTATGTAGTAAAAATGTTCCTGCTAATATGTCATGCACATTGTAGTATCTACCTAAGACACGAAAAAGGAATGTTAACAGTTCAAGCAGCAGCTGGCATAGATGGGTTGTAATTCTTGAACAGCTTCCCAACATTGTAAAAGTTGAAGTCGAACTATTTTAAGACTAAGTCTACTCTTTTCCCCTCTTACCTAACCTTACTTACTTACACTTTTAGGTTTACATTTCATAGATTTAACAACTGCCCGAAATAGAGACCTCTTGCGTGAAGGACTACTTAGTGGTCATAAAACTGCATCTTGCCAAATTCTCAAATAGTCACCTCAAAGGTTTCTGTGAGGTAAAATATATCTGGCATGCATAATTGGAAGAGACAACAGAAAACATACATTGCATCCTTTAAATAAACAATTAGACTATTATTGGTTTACATAAGACTACACAAACAAGTATGCAAGATTTTGCTGGCAGACCTGTCTGGCTGGGTCATTAAAATAATTCTACTTTCGTGCTTCTACCCTTCACTGGGAATCAGACTTTTTAAAATTATTATTAATTTTTAAATGACTACTGTTATTCCTGCAGATAAAAACTTGCCCCAGCATATTGATGTTAGGCATGAATGTCACAGTAACAAGCTGCTTTTCAACGACTCTTGCAACATTCTGTACAGTCTCTTTGCCAACCTAGTTTACATTTTAAAAGCTCCTCTAACCTTTTCATCTCATAATGAAGTTGAAATAGTAAACCACAGTAAAACAAAGATGATTGACAATCAAGCCTGGTATCAGAGAGTAAGCACACAGTAAACTGATTTTTAGTGATTCTAAATTAGTTGGTGCATCCATTTCTCCAAAGAATCTTAGATCATAGCTGACTTACTGAGAAAACATTCCCTCCTTGGATGGGTAAGAAAAAAATGTATATCTGATAGTTTTGCCTTCTGCTGGGATAGTATACTTTACAAACCAGTGAATTTTCTATTAGTATTGTTCTACCAAGATTTTCAGCAATAAAGAGCTGTACTGTTAACTCTGACTTGTACTGTGTCAAATAAGACGAATTCCAGCAGTGGGAACTACCACATGGAGTTTGAGAAGACTGTGGCTGTACATTCAGCAGCTAGGACTAGACAAGTCCCTCTCTGAACTTGCAGAAATATAGGCTGTCTTTGAGGGGAAAAGATGCCTGCTGCTCCAGGGAAAGCTTTCCTAAAGCACCTACATTTGTATAATAAACAGTAGGAACTAAGGGTCCAGTGTACAAAAGACCACAGCATATAACCACTGCTACTAGAGAAAGTCACTGTAAATTTCAGATGTGATTTCAGACCAATTTACTTAGCAGCACCCTACTCTGCACAGAACATTTATTTTAGTGAGCGTGACAGCAACATTTACAACAAAAAAAAGTCTCATGCAGGTCTGTAGATTAGTCTAATTAAAATGAATTAACCAACTTAAAGTTTGATTTTAAGTGCAATTTTCTCATGAAGACAAGCCCACTTTCTTGGAACGTTGCCCACATTTATCACACTTGGACATTTTGTTCAGAGCAGACATAACATTTTTGATAATATACAGTATGTAGGATAAAGCCGCAGCAGTTTGTCATGGGTGGGCTGATCCTCGCCCACTTGAGTTAGACAGGTTTTGGAGGACTTGTGAGAACAGCAGAGAGCTTCTCTCATGATTAATAAGCACGCAGCATTGTTCGATCTCCCAGGAAACGATGCTGTTTGATTTGGGCACGCTGTGATGAAATGGCAGTTGTATCAGCCCTGTCCTTTGTTCCACTGTCTCCTATCAGATGTTCAGGAACCACCACCATTTCTGCTGTTCATATGTGATTATCATTACATTCTCTCTCCCTGCATCACCCAGACCTTTAAGATAAGCAGCAGCCCTGATGCCTTTTTCTCCAAAAGAAAAAGTGCTCGAGATCTATGATTCATCAGTGGTAACAGCCTTCAGTTTCTCCTCTAATAGGCATCTTGCCTCACGTCTGTGGTCAGCAATTAGGGATCTAGCTAAGAGTACAGTAGGGAACACAGTGTTAAGCAGCCTACCAACATTAGCATTTGCTGGCTCGTTATACCCCACATCCACAACAAGCCTGTTTTACAGTCTCCAGGAAAGAGAAGGAGCCGTCTCTTTCCCATCATAACTTCAGCTAGGTCAACTGGTCACAGGAATGAGGAATTTTGGTGATGTCCTTCACTTCTGGAAGTTGAGGTGGTCATACTGTACAGGTCTAGTAGGAAATCTAAGAACCAGGTAAACAACGTGTTTCAGTCAAGCAGCAAGAAGTGAATAAACTCTTCTAGGCATTAAAAACATGGAAATATTCTTAACTTGCATTTACCTTTGATCACCAGACCTGTACAGGGCCATAATTTAACACAAAGACATCTTAAAACATACAGTTGGAAATCTAATATTAGAATTCAGGAACAAAATGGGCACTACACTTTTAAACTGCACACCTCCTGCTTGCAGGGTCTCTTTGTGCATCGTGAAAGACAGCCTTGTCTTGTACCCAAAGACAGTGTGTAAGAGTTTGCCAATCTCATGTATTTCTTGACAGCACTTCATCTGCCACCCCATCCTCCTCCTGTATTAGCTCTTCCTTGATATTGTTAGCAATACAACTGGCTTTTATCTCACAAGCCCAACAAAATATTTCTTTAAAGCATAAAAATAATTTCTAGGGTATTTTTAATGCAAACACCTCATTGTTTTTTAACTTCATCCACAAGCTAAGAAAAAATATTTTAAAATTTGAGTCCTCATTTTGAAATACTGTAATTGCCCTCAGTGTTTATAACACACTAATTACTGGTAAAAGACAGAAATGGGATTTCTTAATTTAATCACTGGATTAAATCATTAATCACATCTATGCTTGATACAATGCAGAAATAACAATAACTGTTCTCCCTCAGGACCTATTATTTCAACTAATCGGGGGTGGGGGGTGGGGGGAAGGCTTTCCAAACACTGTAATAATGCTTTATGTATGCACTTTTCTTTTTTTTCTCTTTATATTTATGGAATGGAGATCAAAGTCATTACACAAAGGTTTATTAAATACATAAGCTCAAAAACACTGGAAAAATCAGATGAGGGTAAGGAATATAAAAATGTGTTTAAGAGAAAACATTAGTTTTTAAAACATATCTTGCCATTTACCCTCCTATAATTCACATTTGAATTGTGCTACATTAAAACTACAAGGTGTTGGTCAAATAAGTCTCTGTAAGGATACAGTTCTGGTCTTTTTCATGTATCAGCCTTTACAGAGAGCTGGAACTTTGCTGCAAGACTTGTGGAACCTGCTTTCTTCTCCTTTTGGAGATCATCTTTCATAACAGATATCACAGATCTAAAAAAGGGCAGACATTTCTCCACCCTCTCCGTATTTTTTCTCTACAGAAGTGAAACATGGTGTTCCCATCTCTGTGATCCTTCATGGATATTCTCAGTATTTCAGAAAAATAACCCCAATGACGATGAAGATGGCAACCAAATAATGGCCAGCTTAGCAGAGTATCTCACTGGACTTCAGCATGACCTCATTCATTACCTAATGTAACTCCCAAGGGAGACTGCTCCCTCCCATGGAACCACAATAAAAAACCCTCCCTGTAGCTAATACTAATAATGAGAAAAAAAAAAAAAATTGAGCAAAAGCCTGGACAGTTCACTCCTGAGGCCAAGTCAATGGTAGCACCTGAACAGCCATCCCCAGGACTTCTTTCTGCAGGCTCATTCAATAGCCTCCAAAGCGTTGCTTTCATGAGATGGCTCTGTACCTCTGCCACATATGCCATCAACTCACATCCTGCTGACCACTGCTCCCTCCTTCTCTTCCCCGGACTCTGACTGTTCTGATTTAACAAAGAGTTTCCCTTTGTATCACTCAGGAAGTCTAAAAGCACAGAAGAAGATAATGGTTTTCCATTTTAATGCAGCTAGTATGAACCCTACAGGTATACAAAGCAGACTTGGCCTCCTTCCAGATGTTTTTTTTACTCTCCTTCAAAACATAATAAGCTCTAGTGCCTTCCATTAAACACTGGAGAAGTAAATCTTTGCCCACTGGTAAAAAGCAAAATTATTATTTGACTGTTTCAAGACTCATCAGTTCTCATTCTCTGGTTCCCATGGAAACTGTCCCCAGTCAAGTTTGAGAGGGGCTATGTGTGCAGCAGAAATGCTGATAATAATGGAGAGAATTAAGTTTCTGAAAGGGAAAATCTTAACTCATTTTCGAATTTTGTCCAGGCCTTGGGTGGCAAATCATCCGCTAGTTTCATTTCTGCCAAACAAAAAAGTAGAAATAAGTATTTTGCCGTGCTGATTTTTAATTCATAAGATTTTTAGGGAAAAAAAGGTACTGGAATAAGTAAGTGTATTTTCTCTGAAGAGACCCATATAATCTGCATAAAAAAACCAGTAATGTACTAGGCTGAAATTAGTCCAGTAAAAGTCCGGTTCAGTTTTCTGTGAGATTTGTACCTAAATATATGGATAAAATTCTGTCAGCTGAGGTACATCTACAGTCTCCCTTGAAGGAGTGTTCACTTGAATACAAAATTTTGTAAAAGGTATGAGAGCCCTGTTAAATTCTGATCCTTGATGAATGAAAAGCAGTAGGTTCAATAATGACAGTACTTCATAAAAAATCCTATGCTTAAAATTAAATCTAATTATCTTCTGAAGAAAGAAGTGATACAGATTTAAAACAAGCTGGGTGATTGAAAGAAGTGCTTATAATGATGAGCAATATTACAGAGACATGATTATCAGGTAAAGTATTACAGAAATTATGATTAGTAACTATTTAATATCTAAATTTTTACAGATTTGGAAATAGAATAGGCAGGGAGACAGGAAAAGGAGCAAGAGCACTAACATAGGACCCTACTCAGTTAAGGCTACAAATTCAACAGCAAACACCTACATAACTGTATAGCAGTTCCAAAACCATAAACCAGGCAGCTGCAAGTGCCTACTCCACGGGGCTCCTCCCACTTAAACCTGAAAGTCTTCTAAAAATTCTGTTTCTGTGCAAGCACAGAATAAAGCATCTTGGCATCTATCAACCTGCCTATTCTAACTGCAAACCCAAAAACCCCAGGTGGCCCCTGAGGAGCCCAATACCTGTACTCAGAACATATCTGTCTTACAGCAGGAGCCCAGAGTACTGAGAGATGAACATTTTCTTTTAAAACACAACCAGAAAGGAAGAAATGGTTGTAAGTGTTCATTTTCACACAGTGTTCTGATGGTTAGAATGAAAAAAACACTGGAAAAGACAGGAAACAGTTGGGTTAAAGTTCTTTTCTGCTAGAGGAGGTTCCTCTCCTGCCTCCTCTCTCTGTCTCCTGCCTCAAAAACATGCTTAAATACCAGGCTGTAAGGTAGACGAGCAGGAGGAGGGCAACAGAAGACATGAAAGAGGAGAGTACATTTATCCCTGAGTAGTTAGGGCTGTCACCTGAATGACAAAAATATAGATTGCACACCTTGGACTAGTTTTGGGGAGGCGTTTAAAATGCACAAACAAGTCCAGAAGCAGGGAATGGAGTCAAGAAGTTACCCCTCCCTGACAGAACAGCCAGATCAGGAGTCATCCTCCTCCCAGCCCCAGGACTCCAGCATTCCTCCCAGCCTAGTCAGACAGCCTTGGCAGTCCCGCTCCTTCCCCAGCTCCAACCCGCTCAGAACCTGGGAGATGCAACTTCAACATGCCCAAGTGAGCAGCAAGCCCTCATCGACTTCTCAGGCTAATGCTTAAACTACTGATTCACCTGTAAGGGGTGTGAGAAAGAGGGATACCACCATGGGTTTAGTGGGGTTTATGTTTTTCTTCTTCTAGTAGTTTTTTGTTTGCCTTTTTTAAAAATAAAAGACACATAAGTATGAAAGCATGGACCAGAGTCCAGAGAACAAGCCTTGCATGCACTGGTAGGAGAGGCAGTGTGCCAAGGGAAGGAGGTGCCCACAGAAAGCTAAATGCCAGAGCTGCAGGAGGAGGCAGGATTTCAGAGACATCCCCGTTCATGTTAATTGGCTCACAGCAGCTTCCTGATGAGAATGCAGACTCTCTCAGATCACCTTTCCCGTTACGCAACATCCATCACCCCAGCTGTTTAACAAAGGTAACTAGGGTGCCAAACACCTGAAGGTTATGCATAGGAACCTGTTTTCCATTTTTTCCACTTGATTTCTTCTAGTCTTCAGCCTCTGTGGACCACTCTTTTCCATTTGTTAAAAGCAGAAAGGAAAGAAAATAAACTTTATTACACAGGGTGGCAGGGATACATGTACAGAATACTGAGATGCTCAGATGCTACAGCAGTGAGGGCTGTAACACAGGATAAACCTCACAGAGACAGGATCCCCATCTGAAATCTAACCTATGCAGGCGACAAACCTAACCGAGGAGAAAAGGGTAATAGCGAAGTGATACCAAACGATTAAAATACTGAGCTGGTTAAAAAAAGATGACCAACCACCCTTGTGGGAGGAAAATATCCCTATAGGCTACACAAATATCACAAGCCTTCTGCACAAAAGCAAAAAGCAGCAAAACCACACTCAAAATTCTCTCCCAGTTCTGCTGCCTGCGTGAAGGGAAGACAGTGATAGCCTAGGCCACTATTTAACCCTCCACAGCAGAGCAGCACAAGTAAGGAAAGGGAAATCATTAGGAACTGGGACAACCAAAATGAGATACAAATTTATATCCCTGGATTAGGGAGGAGAAGAAGCAGAAGAACAATTGCAGAAGTGAAAAGCTTTGGCATAAAACAGAGTGGGGGTTCAGATTTTGACCCTGCTGCCAGGGCTGCTTGGATAAAGGCATTTCTGCTTCATGAAAGCTGAGATTTGAAAATCTGGCTTTAAGCCAAACCAAGACAGAATCGTCCAACCTAATGGTTTCCAAACATGACTTTTGGAAAATAAGCAAGATCCTTGATTTTCCATCAAGTAATGATCCTGTAAAACAAAGACAGCATTTGTTGTAAAAACAAACAATTTAAACTTTAGCATCAGAACTTTCTACTTTTGCCAAAGCAACTTCAGTCAAATCTACATGATTTGATAAAACGCTTTAAAATAACTGCATTTTTTGATTAAATGGTCTGTGAAGTTGCTGTCCTTAGCTTCTCACCAATAAAATTCATTATGAAAACAGAACCACAAAAAAAGCAGGAACTGGACACAAGAATCAAATCAGAAAATCAGTACTAAGCAAGAAAAAAAGACATGTTTTTGAAAACCTGAGAAAGAATGTAGTATGAAGAAGCTATGTATTTTTTCATGTCTCCAGCAAAAGAGTGTATCTATCCAGAGTTATACGAGGTTTTAAAATGGTAGTGATTGCCATTTAAATTACACTGATATGGACAAGACTAGTGGTCTGTGTGTATAGAGCCTTAATAAATCAGTAAGACAAGAGCGAATGTACTACAGTTCACCCAATTAAATAGTTCCTTTCTCATGCTTTTGCTGAACTGTCTCTGTTTTATCACTGTGCCACAGGAGCATCGTTTCAGCAGAGATTGATAGCAGAGCCTCACTCCCGTAGATAACAGAAGTCACAGACTGAAACCCAGAGATAGTAGATCTAAGGTTTCCTATCCCCAGGCACAGAAATACATAATGGGAAGTTGCCTGGTTTTTAACTGAGTCACATAAATTCTGTTTTATATGTAGAAAAATTCAGAAAATAGGTTAGATGGGTAAAAATAAGATCAGACTTGGAGAACCCAGAATTTTCTAACATTCACCACTGTTAACTGTTAAGAGCTGCAGAGCTGTTCAGCAGAGGCCCCAGTATGGAAGCCTAAGGTTGCCATCTTTTGGAACTGCATGTGAAGTGTGTAGCTCCCACACTATTTTGTGAGGTCAGGAGCAGCAGTAGCTTAGCGAAAGAAATTCTGGATCAGGCATATCATGTATACTGCTAAGAAGCCTTTGCCTCAAAGTGTTTTAATCAGTAGTAGCATCCGACTTCGGAAGAAATGTCTGTGGTTTTGTGTCATCAGTACTTCCATCACCTAGGTAACTTCAATAAGGTTTCTACATGTCCGTGTGAAGGATGCCAAATCAGCCTGTGCCTTCCATGGAAATGCCACATCTACTTTTCGAAGGGAGCATGTAGAAAGGCTTTCCATTTTAACCTCCACCTTGTTCCCATGCTCCTTTAAAGTCTCCACATCCACTTCCTGGAGGCAAGCTGGCCCTGTGCTTACTCAGGAGCTTTCCCATCTCCCTCCTGGTATGGGGTTACTGCTACCACCCTTACTCCTTCCTTTGCATGTCCCACCCCGCACTCCAGCCCACCCTAATCATGCCACTTGCGTTGCTCTCACAGAAGGTGCCATCTTTGCTCACCCTCATTCAGTGTGCACCAGATGGGACAACAGGCAGCCTGTTTTCCTCTCCTGGCCAAGAAGTCCCCTTGCCAGCTCAGGGCCCACAAACTGTCAGCAGATTAACTAAATTATTTTCCAGACTCAGGACATTCGGTTCAGCCCCTCAACTTCAACAGAAGTTGTTACTGAGCATAATGAAATTTTCATGTGAAGATACTACACAAAAGTAATGCATACGTGGTGATGGAAATAATACCCGTATAAAGCAAATTCCTTTACTAACACCTCATGGTGCGTATGCCTGGTACAGCTGGTGACCGAGAAAATTAGACTAAGAATGGTATGTTCACACTTCAGCTCTCTGGCTTCTATCAGGCCGAACTTTTTAAGATGTTGGCAAAGATGGCCAACATCCTTCTGGGCTGTATTAAGAAGCTCATTGCCAGCAGGCTGAGAGAGGTGACCCTTTCCCTCTACTCAGCACTGGCGAGACACATCTAGAGTGCTGAGTCAAGTTCTGGGCTCCCCAGTGCAAGATTAACAAGGACAAATGGAGCAATTCCAGTGAAGGACCACAAAGGTGACTGAGGGATTGGAGCATCTGTCATAAGAGAGGTTGGAAGAGCTGGGGCTGTTGATCCTGGAAAACAGAAAGCTCAGGGGCATCTTGTCACTGTGTATAAATATTGGATAGGAAGGTGTAAAGAAGATGGAGCAAGGCTCTTTTCAGTGGTGCCCAGTAACAGGATAAAAGGCAATGGGCACAAATTAAAATACAAGAAATTCCACTTAAGCATGAAGAAAACACTTTCTACCTGTGAGAGTGGCCAAACACTGCAACAGGTTGGCCACTCAGGCTGAAACATCCATCATTTCAAATACTCAAACCAGAACTGGATGGCCTAAGCATCATGACCCTGCTCTAAACCAAAGTCTAAACTTCACATCAGTTCACAGCGGCCACATATGTGCTTTCCAAACATGTCTCCACGGCTCTTTCCCAAAAAACAGAGGCACACCTCTGAAACATCAAAGTTACAATCCTACCTAATCCCCAATTCACTCTGCAAAGTTCTTTTGCTATGATGTCTGCAAAACTTGATCACAATTATTGGGTTGTTGATGGGTTGTGACTACTATGGACCCAAGCACGCTCACCACCCCTTTTAATCTTTCTGTGTTTCTGCATCCTTCTGTCATCTAGAGTGTAAACTCCTGGAGTTAGGACTGGCTTTTTGTTCTGTGATTATACAGCCTCAAGCACCTTGCACATACCTGGAGTTCCCAGATACTATGAGAAAAGCACACAGTAGTAAAACTCATCTGCTGATGTAAGTTTAAGTAAATTATCACTTCTACTTTTAGATACTTGTTCAAGAAGGTTTTTATCGTGGAAGGCATTCATTTCACTTAAATTTAGCCATTTAACTGCCAGAGACCACATGGAATGACAGATAAGCATCATCAGCAAGGCATTCATCTCACTTATCTCAAGAGACTTATCTCAGCCTGGTATGATCTGTCCTCTCTCTTCATTTATTAGAAAAGGAGCATAGAGACATAAAATTTAGCCAGCTGAGATTATGCAAAAGACAACCTTTTGACTAGACATGAATCTACAGAGTCACCAGTAAGCACCTAGCCTTGAGAATTTTTATTTAGATCGCTTGGACAAAATCCCATCTTTTCTTTTTCCCCAAAGAATGGCAGGGAGAAATACAAGATCCTTTACAACACATCACTCATGCGATTTAGTTACAAGATTATCCTTTCCTACTTGCACTCTTTCTTCACAGAAGCTGAAAGGAGATTCCAGTGTGCACCTACTTCTTGTGCACTGACCCTGCTTGTTGAGAAAACAACCATTTTTTCTCATCACAGACCGTAAAGCTACTATGAAACACAAAAAGCCACTCAACTGAGCTGTTGAAGTTTCCGTTAAATATGCTTAAGATCTGGCTTAGGCATTCCTAAAAGAGGCTTAAATGCTTTGTAGCTTAGACAGTATTGGAGTGGCACCAATAACCTAAACCTGTGTTGAGGACTCCGAAAGTACTGCTAGAGTAACTCCAATAGTTGTGGTACTTAAGTGCTCCTGTAAATGGCATTCAGTATTCTGACATTTACGTTTGGGTGAGGTAACAGCATGTTAGAAGTAAAAATGGATGACTGTTGTAATATAGAAAACACTCAACTCCAACAGTCTGTATTAACAGCTTACACAGCCATGCAATTCATATCCAGCCTTTTCAATATAACTTAAATTACACAATGACAGTGAAAAAATTGAGGATTTTTCCCCAACAAGCTGACCGAGGTCGTGCTGTGTCCTACACAATTTGCAGCTAATACTGAGTAAAAGAGATTGAGAGAGAGCACTTTTTGTTTCTTTGTTGAGAAATTCAGTCATGCAGAGAGAGAACAAGTGTTTACTATTCTTTCAGAAAAAAAGAAGCATCTGTGATGACTGCCAAGAAGGACTCGCCTGCTCACTTAATGAGGTGCAAAATCTTGGTCAAAGGCTGGAAATATTTTCAGTTGCATTTGAATTTCAGTAGGAACAGTGCAAAACTGCCTTTGGGATATCCAGTGATCATCTCCAGGGCTACTCAAAGGAGATAAAAAGCATAGCCAGCTCCAAAATGAATTCTAAGTTTATAATAATGTAACTGCCCCATTGGCAGAGATCAGACTTCTTCCTTATTTTTTGAATGGGTGGAGGAGGGGAAAAGGGGCAGGCGAGATTTAGGTTCAGTTTCAGCAGATTTTAACTCATATCTAAGCATCATTTTTCTCACTAAACAGCCTTAGTGAGCCTAATATTTAAATAGTTACAAAAGAGTATAATTCCTCATAAATAAATATAGAGGGAAAACCCCCAACAAACAGGCTTTCAAACATAAATATCAATTATAGATTTAGTGGCATCTTAAAATCAAAGGACAACTTTGCTGGCAGCACACTGCTCAAGATGATTCTAAAGAAACTAATTTTGGAATAAAATTTATGCTGTTCTTCCTGATACGAATTCATAAAGCCAAAGGTTTGCTAAACTGTTTCAAGACAGAGTTCAAGTTACAGATATTAAAAAGGAGGTGGTGATACCAAGTCTTTCATCTCTGACAGAAACCCTAAATAGTCTCATGAGTAATGGCCAGTTGAACTCCAAGTAGGCTGTTGAAGTAAGACCAAAAATAACTTCCTTGGTTTTGTTTCTTTAGCCATTATAGAAGCTGTGAATGAGTGAGATCTTTCTGAGAAATAATTCACTGTGTTCTGTTAATTATTTATTTAAAGCTTTATATATTTAAAGCCTTAAGACAAAGCTCAGCCATACTGTAGCAGTCACACTACCAGCACTTGAAGTCAGGTGTTAACTACTGCTGAATAGTAATTTGGTTACGTGAACTCTTACTGCAAGCTAGGGCCTGACTTGTCACACTTAGGCAAATTTGCTATACTCCGTGCTTGCACAAA
Organism: Eurypyga helias; assembly: GCF_000690775.1. NCBI lineage: Eukaryota > Metazoa > Chordata > Aves > Eurypygiformes > Eurypygidae > Eurypyga > Eurypyga helias. The sequence continues at coordinate 14,707 of NW_010260604.1, forward strand.
AACTATGCACTTGGCTGATACAAGCCAAACACTTCTGTCACATGATTATCAAAGGTTCTTTGTACCTACCTCCAAAGCATAAACAAGAGAGAAAGGCACAGAAATGCCAGTTAAGAACCGTAATTTGCTATGTCACACCTACTTAATATCAGGTTCTTCAGTCTGCCAATTCCAATGGGAATATTCAGCTCTGTTCAACTGTACTTGCCACCTAACTCTGTTTATAATCTCACAGCAGTTGTCCCCATTCATAAGCACTTTTCTGTGCTTTTACAGCTCCAACATCTTCCTGTTTGTCAGAACAACACATCTATCATTTTGTAGTCATTCTTCTTTACCACCACTCCGAGTATTTTGCCAAGTCCCATTGATTCCCCCTTTACAATATGTCCTTGAAAAATAAGCAAGTCCTTTCTCTCACTCCCTGTGGCTGAAGGCTTTGTCTGAGCCCTGATGTCTTTCTTCTGAAGTTCCTAAGCTACTGCTACCTCCTCTGCTGCTTTTTCTAATTCTTGCTTGGTACTTCCACAGTTGCTACAAACCCTTTCCACGTAAGCTTTCCCTCTTACAAACTATTAATCACCTCACTAGCTTCCCTCATCCCAGCAAACAAATATTTCCAGTTTTGCTTATCCTGTTCTTTCAGCTATTTCTGATTTTGCTTTCAAACCTATATTCAGTGGTACTGGCACTTCCAATCTGACTCCATTCTGGCAATGGTAATGCAAAGTCACTTTCCACCCCCTGCAGCAAAATTCCACAATCTCCTTCCCAAAACGTATCCCTACCATACCTATCCTTATTCTACATATAACCTTTTAGGAATACTTTTTTCCCCAAGAAAATCTGGATTTGAGTATTCTTGAACCAAACAACAAGAACTTCTGCACACAGCTTTCTACACAGTCTGTGCGACAGGCTCACATTAGAACTTCACAGTGAATTAAATACTGTAATTTCTAGCTTAATGCAGCTGATCTGCCACATAAAGGTCCTCCTACACAGTAAGCTCTCTCATGCAGAGATTTTGTTTTTGTTCTGACACTTTGCTGAGAGCATACATGTCTTTAGTTTGTATAGTATAGGACATTTATTCCTTGTAAAAGCAAAATAACTCCCTGCTTTTCCTTCCTTCCAAAAATACAAACTATCCTCCCTCTCCCCACTCAAAAAAAAAAAAGCTAATCAACAAACCTCTAATTAAACTAAAGGATTTGAGTCATTAGCTTGCCTGGTGGCAATACTTTTACAAATCAGAGGATGGTACATGCTTAACATTAAATGTTTCTTTTACAGGGAAAATAATCAAATTTGTTCTTCTGATAGACAATTTGAAGCGGTCTAGTCTTTATAAAATTGTGCATTCACAATAAAAATATAAATTTATCCTCTTGTATCCTAAGCTTGTAGTTTTGAATTAAGCTACTTGTGCCCTACCAAAAAAAAAAACCAAACCACCATCAAAAATCTTGTGTATATAACACTGCCCCAAAAATCCCATGGTTGGAAAGGCTGGCAAGGATCCAACAACTTGTAAAAAACAAGGATAGGACTGCTCCCCTGCACTATGGCAAAAAAAGTTCAGTGTACAAAGTCACTTCTTTGTAACTGGATTAGAGTTTAAAATACTTCAGTTCTACTCTCTGTCTGGACCCTTACAATGTAGCACAATTTCACACAAGGCACATCACTGAGTACCTGTCTGCTCTGTCTTCAAATACTGTGCGTGGACTCTTCTCCGTAGTTCTTAACACATATGGTTACTACAATAGGTAGCAAAATCCTGGGCTTTGCAGAAATTACTGATCCACTTCAGAGCATCTGTTCTCTTTACACTTATTTTTAGGATTCCATTTTTTGTAAAACATAACTGAAAGAACAGTTTTACAATCACTGCTTTCCTTGAGATCCAGAATATTCCACAGGTTGTGTTCAGCTCATTATTTTACTGGCAAAGTTATTATCTGTCTGATGGTTAAAACCTTTTACCGTAAAGATAAACAGAATTGTCCCCTTCAGTGCTGTAAAAAACCACTTTTGTCTTGGCATATACAAGGTGTCTGAGACTTCTCTCCTCTTAGTTCACCTCCTTAGGTCTCCTCTTAGTTCACCTCCTTAGGCCTAAATAACCAGAGTGATGGTGTGCATTCACAAGAATATACATGAAGGTAATGTATCATAGAAAGGATAAAAATACGGATGAGTCAGGCTTACTCTCTATACTTGGGCACTAACCCCTCCTGCCATCATTCTGGGCATACAACTCCCTCCTCCCAACAGCCAAACTACATTATCTTTTTAAGAGTGCTCCTACCCAAAAAAGGTTGCCCTGTGCAGAGTTACAAAGCAAATATATTTATGGAAATGCTGTCCTTGTACAGAAGTTTAACAGCTGAATTTTGTAACACGGTCAGTTTTCCTCACCCATTTTTTTTATCTTCCCCCCTCTATGCATTCCCACCTGCATTCTATTACCTAGCATGTACTGCTTCCAGCTGGTATTCTCATGACTGTAGAATGCTAGATAGTCATAACTTGTCTCACCTCAGAAGTCCTCCCCTTCTGTCTGTGCAATATTAAAGGGTACAGTCTAACCTGAAGAACAGATGTATGTAATACTGAGTTCCCCCTACAATCATGTCTCTCTTCCAAAAAAACCCAAAACCCTAGCTTTTCTTAGTGTCAAGAAACAAATATCCCAGGGTACAGTACTTTTTGTCACACAGCAGAGACTGGCAGACACTACCATTCGATCTACATCTTCACTCACTGAAAAAAAAAAAAAAAAAGATGTCATCATTTTTTGGTGATGAATTATCAAGTAGGACATTTCCAGTACACCAGAGTAAATTCCTACTGTAACTAGACAGATGCCTGTAAGGTAGAGAAAAGCTGTTCACAGCGAGCTACTATCCTTTAAAAACAATTGCTGAGCACCCCCTGAGAGTTCACATTGCACATCCGGACGTGCTTCATGCATCACATCCTTCACTTAGAGGGATAGCAACTGTAACTTCCCTGCCACAGTCTAAACAGCATCCCATTTTTCTGCAACACACACCTTGCAGAGAATCATGCAGGGCCAGCCTGTTGCATTGCTTGCCAGAATAATTTAGCGATTGCCTCCTCGCTGCAGGCATTCCTTAAAAGGTCAGAGCTAACACAGTGCTGACAAAAGGTCTCTCCTCCAGATGACAAGCCTGGGAGACTCCAATGTCACTGCGAACTCTCGATGCAGCAAGATGGTCTGGTTACCTCTAAAAGAAGGAGGAAAGGAGGGCAGGACCAAGAGCGAGGAAAAAACCAAAACCCAAAAAACCCAAGCTTTTAAAAGCAGCCTGGAGGGATCAGTCATTCACAGATAGGATAGGCAGGCTGGAGTGTCAGACTCTGGTCTGGGAAACATTTTATAGAGGAATAAAAGCAGCTCCTCCTTCTCTCCTCTGCCTTTGGATTTTTGCAAACCAGAGAGGCAGGTATGCTCTCGCCAGTTCAAAAGTCATCTGAGCTGGCCTCTGAAGCATGGTGACAGAGAGACACCCTGAATCGTGTCCTGACTACGGCTGCAAAGGGTCAAACACTACATGTCCGTAACACTGACCTGTAGGGCACCCAGGCTCTGTGCTGAGGTGCTTGTTAAGCAGATGCTGGTTGGTTGCCTGCCCTAAGCTGGGTACTGGGCCGGTAACACAGAGCCAAGATTTAAACTCAGAAACACCGTAAGAATTCATCACATGGTAGAATGCAGCTAGAATAGATTATGTCTCACAGCAGTGTGTTGATTTCTCTCCCGCGGACAGCATTGCCACAGCACAAATCAGAGAAACACTTTGACAAATGCAAAGATGTTCCCTTAGAATGGAAGCAGGGTAGTGGCAAGTCAGAGCATGAGAGATTGCAAGCAGACAAGCAAAGAGGTCTTGGTGTTGTTCTGTACCTTTTGCAAATCTGCAACTAAAGAGCAAAACCATTTCTGCAGGTACGTGTTGAAGACAGCAGGGTACATTTAATACATTTAAGGAAATACAGTACATACACTATCTTGCAGAAATAAAAGGAAGAGATTGACAAGGAACCCACAATTAAAAATCAGAATATTATTTTGAACCTTTCTGTACTAAAATTTTATACATAAATTAAGGTTGAGTTCTAAATATTTGAAGAGAAGCAGCAGAGAGATTTAAAGGTGAAAGTTCTAATCGGATGGAAGAGGAAGATACGCATGTGCAAAACAAGATTTCAAACGAATCTTCAAAATAATTCAGAGTTGCTGTGGGAAATGGAGGTTTACAGTTAAAACACGCAAAACATTCAGAATGTCAGCAAAACCATCCTACAATATTAAATCAGGTAGTTTTATATCTATGGTCTGTGTTTGGCATAGAATTTGTTTTGCAGGAGAAAATGGCACAGATCAAGATTTTCCTTGTGGAGAACAACACTCCTGAGCAATTAAACTCAACCTCATTTAAAATCCAGACTTGCTAACAATGCAAAAACTATGGAAATGACAGATCACGACCACAATTTGACTTAAAAATCTGTAATAATGCTGTGCTTAAATTCAATCTCTTGCAAATTAACTTCAGATCAAAAGACAGCTAGGGCCTATTGGAAAATAATATGAAAATGCTTAAAAGAATTCTTATTAAAAACTGAGGAATCCATTATAGATCTTATTTGGAACTACTGCCTGAGAACACTTGTGAAACCAGCACTGTCAGGTACCAATGATTACATTTATTAACCTGATGTTGTTATAAGAAGTTACAATACTTTTTGCATAAGAAACCCCAGAAAGATGATGTATAATTCTATGGGTTTGCATAATCCAAAACTTTTGCATATGTATGAAGGCAAAACAGTGGGCTGCCAGGAAACTGTAGCTTACTTCTATGTGCCAATTATAGGAGCAAACCTAGAAGAGTCAGAAAACACCTTACTTCGCCTATTGCAGAAGTGGAAAAGATGAATTTTGAGTCCTGCAGATCTGAAGCAGCATATGCCAGCAGCGTGTATGGAAAGGACTAGATCCAGAAATCTGGATCCTCTAAGAAAAGCTTTGCCAAATATTTAGTCCTGCACAAAACCCTTCGAAATGTGATCACAGGACTTCTGACTTCCCTATTTCCCCTTCCTTCTCCTCCTCCCTATTACTATAGGTCTAGATTTATCAGCATTCCCAGTTCATGGCGGTCACACCCACCTTCATTCACTAGAAGAAAGCACTATTTGCAGTCTACTGTAATAACTATATCCTTCATCTACCTTAGATACTTTAGCATTCATGTGATTTACTATCAACAAATATGAAAACCTTACTCAGAGAAAGTAAACAACCTGTCCAGAATTAGTAAGTGAAAATCTTGCATCACAAATGCCCAGAAAAAGACTAATACATTAACTCTTTGGGCCTCTAAATTTAAAATGATCTAATTATCCAGGGTGCTAAATTCTAAACTCCTACTGAAGTCAATGAGAGTAGTAAAGGACAAGACCCTGTGTAGGCTGTTTCTTCACAGATTAATTTCTACTCTCCCTGATTACCCGCCTTTAGCTGGCTGGTCCTCCACCTCTCCAGGTGAAACCCTGCATTTCAATAACTCTTTATGTTACATTTTTCCCTTCATGACTGTGACATTTCATAAGCTGAGAGGTTTGGTAACAGCCAGTTATTTACTTTGCCAGACAACACCACAACACAGTGATACAGGATTAGCACCTCCTAAAAAAAATACGGCTTACATGCCGAAAGACATAAGCATTCCACGTGTGAAGACATGGCAGTTAAAACAACAGAGTCACCTGAGCATCATCTTGTTTATATGGAGCATTTCCCCTGAAAACTAAACACATCTGTTTCCCTCGGTACTTACTGTCTGGGGAACAAATGTGAATGTTTGCAGTCAATATACATCTCACAAAACCACATCTATACAAGAAAATCAACTAGCCTAAGGTCCTGCTTATGAGCTCCACACTACTAAAAACTAGTTCAGATATGTTTAGATAAGGCACGCCGTTGGATCTCAGTTTACACAGAACCACATTCAACAATCCTGAAATGACAGCTGCATTCCACCCTTTCAGCCTCCACCTTCTCCTTGCTGCAAACCTGATGACTGTACTCTGTGGCATGCTCTTTATTTTTTTAGTCCTTCTTAACTGCTACCCTTAATCAGCCACTTTTGACCTGGCCCTCTGCACATAAGGCAATACCTCACACAAACACCCTGGAGAGCACATGATACTTTTTTAAAAGAAAATACACAGGTATTTTACTGTTCCTCCAAGCAAAGGTTGCTCTGGAACAGAAAGAAAACTTGTTCTTTGTCCCCTGAAAACTTTGGCCTTTCTTCCTAGAATCACTTTCAAATTTCATGCCTTCAGGCTAAAAACATTCCATTTTTCATCAAACCATTTTCTTAAATCTGCACATAACACTCACATCTGTCACAAGCTTTTGCTCTGCTCCTTTGAGGCGTTTCTGCAACTCCCACACTCTTGGCAAGAGCTGTGACTCCAGGTACAAATCCAACACCCTCCTTTATTCGTCATCGAGAATGTACGATTAACTTGCTTTTTTCAAAGTCGTTGCCTTAAGCTCCAGGTGTTGACTACCCCCACATGAGGAACATCACCTTGCTCAGCGCTGGCTCATGTTTCCGCTTCTTTGGGTTGAGAATCCATAGTGAGGCTGGATCACGGTGTTGCATAACGTGGGCAACACCACACTCATATCCAATGTTTGGCACCTGCACTAGTTCCTGCTGGGTGTGTTCCATCCCCCAATTTATTCATAGACTCCATCCTGACATAGAAATTACTTCTCCAAAGCACTGATTTAGTGCATGAAGCATAATAAAGGATTTAGGTAAGACTGCATATGTCCGTGAACTTATGTATGACAACGCACACGAAACCCCCAAACAGAGTGTGCAACATTCAGTCCAGATCACATTTCACAGGTGCCAAGTTCCATTTGCAACAAATCCTGGTTCTGGGAGAATATCAGCCCTTTCCAGTAAATTTTGCAATAAATTATTTGGTCAAGGGAGAAGAGATGGACATTAATGGACAGGGGTAATGGGTTTTAACTGAAAGTGGGGAGGTTTAGATTAGATATCAGGAAGAAATTCTTCATGGAGAGGGTGGTGAGGCACTGGAACAGGTTGCCCAGGGAACCTGTGGATATCCCATCCCTGGAAGTGTTCAAGGCCAGGCTGGATGAGGCTTTGAGCAACCTGGTCTAGTGGAAGGTGTCCCTGCCCATGGCAGGGGGGTTGGAACTAGATGGTCTTTAAGGTCCCTTCCAAACCAAACCATTCTGTGATCCTATGAAAACATAAGAACTAAGAAATCTTATTGCCAGAGATGAGGTTTTACACACTCAGCTTGCATTTAAAATGTGCTCATCTAGCCCACTGTTTTCTCTGATAATTCCTTTTGTGCTACTTCTGTGCATCTAGGGAGTGTACTGTGTAGCTGCACGCTGGGGCCTATGCTCTGCTGAAAAGGAAGAGGGGAAAAAAAGGTAATTCAAAGTAGAACTATTTCCCTGTTTCCACAAGCAGGACTTCTGAAATACAGAGGACCTTATTTAGTTACAATATCCACAAAAGGTGCATCGCTTTGGGCAGCCACATATTAGCAGAATTTAGAAGTTCTCATTTTTCAGCCATTGACTCTGATAATTGTATTTCACTATGTTTTTTTAACAGACACCCACTCTTACCTTCCCAGGTGAGGGAGGTTTGCCTTGATGTGGATTACAGAAAAGGCTGAAACAAGGCATTTTTCTAGATTAACCTAAGAACTGATGAAGAATGAAGACACAAGAATCAGTTCAGAATTTTCAAATCATTTAGTTACCAGACTAAATTCTCTATGCAGAATTTATAAGAAATTAAGCCAAATTAAAACCTAGAGATTTAGGGACGGCAGAGCTCATGGAAGGATAAGGAAAATAGTAATTTAGTGGTACTTATACTGGACTGAGTACCTTACTACTCTGAGTACTACAGACAGACATTTGAAGAGATTCAGATAATGGTTCTGGTACTATTTTTTCCCCCATGATAAACCAGAATATGTACAGTACTTATTCTCTGTCATTCTACAAGATGCAGCCTTTCCAATACAGAGCAAAAGAGAAAAATCAAACTTAGCACCACATAGCTATTTTTTTATCTTTCCAGAATAGCAGTTAGAAACAGAGATAGAAGCATTAATTCTTTGAACTAACACATTCCCTAAAAGCTTTGACCACGGGAAAAATTGTGATGGAAATCATAGTCAATACCTTTTTTCTTTCAAAAAAGATATGAGCCACCAGTGAGCCCTCAGCAGCGATTACAATTAGAATGGAAGTCTCTCATAAAAGGAAAGCACGCCTCCATACTGCTTTACTCACCACTGCCTGACAGTACCCTGAAGAGGGAGAGAGGGGCAAACATGGGCCATTTGTACAAGCTTTCCTATAACGTTGAAAATAGCCAATATTTCAAGTGCAGTAGAACATGTCTGAAAAGCCACAAGATGTACTCAGACATGTGAAACTATAACCTCTATAACAAGGCAAAAAACCCTGGCACACAGGCCTACTGGATGTACAAGTGCTGGTTCAGCAAACTGGAGTTGCCTGTGGGCTGTTTTAACTTACAGTGCACTTCTTATTTCAAGTTTTTTTTTTTTAATTTGTTCTTGTTTATCGCTTCCATATTTGGACACATATGACCTTCTTTCTCCGAACACATAGTATTCTTTCAAAACAGATGCCAAATACTAGAGAAAACTACTACATTACATAACTCAATCTTTTGAGCTCCTCTTAACCATTTAAAATTGCAGGAAAAGATAAAATAAATGGTCTTCATCAACTAGAAATGCAGCTTGTAAAAATCTGTTTATGTTCAACTCTGGAAGTTAATTTTGAATAATGTTCTTTGTTTCAATAAGCACCTGTTGCGTGCATTTCACATAACATTAAAATTCTTAAAACCCTAATTTTGGAAGAATTTTTTGTTGTATATAGTGTCCTGTAGCACTGGTGTGTAAAAAATGTGGGGTTAAACACTGCATAAAAACTAATAGTACACTGCAGACACAAATTACCACATTAATATGCCAAAAGCCTTCCAGTAAACATTAAGAAGACAGAAGTACAAAAGAAATAGGAATCCTTGGAATGTAATGAAGGTGGTGTTACAAACTCCTCAGGACTTGCAAACCCGAAGAAGAATTGTAGTTGTTCTTTTTATGTCTCACATAATAACTTGGTATGCTAGTTGCAAACTAAAAGCCATATACAAATATATTCCCCACAAGAGTGCCTTAAAAAGAAAATAAGACCATTCTTCTTTTTTTAGGTGGGTTGACTTTCAAAAGCACCAAACACTTGCAAGCATTCAGTATTTATAAAGACCAAGCTGGAATTACCTGTGCTCTAAAAGACAAGGAGGGAAACTGATTCGGTTGTCTTCCTTCTGCACGAAGTTGGCTGCCAAACGTGTCTGAAGAACAGAATCGGCCTTTGAACTAAGCCTGCAGAATGCATGAGGAAACAGTAATTGTTGCTACTGCATCCCTGAAAAATGATGTTTTTATACTCTGGAATTCAAAAGCTTTAGCTAAAAACTTCAGTTGATAAGTGTGAGAAGCCAGATCTTCTACTCACCAAAGCAAATGCACCATAGATGGAACACAGAGCAAGTTCTGTAGAAGTGTCTCATCACTGCATCCTTTCCCATTCATTTCTGCTTACAGTCATTGGTGGCTGATATAAAGAAGTTGTTTTGCCTACTTCATTTTATGAATGTCACGGTGGAATTCTTGAGAAGTGCACAGCTTTGTCCCACGTTGCTCAGGCAAGTCAAATGAAGTCTTGCATGGTTGGGTCAGTGCTGTACGCTTTGGAAATCCAGCCTCAGGATATGACTAACAACAACAGCAACAACAAAAAAAGACATAGATACTCACCCACAAGCTAGGGCTGCTACGAAGGAAGCTGCAGAACAAGGCAGGCCCTTGTAGCACTTCTTTACCTACCAGTGCTGACACAAACATTTCTTCACAGGCAGTGCACTGCATCTCAAACATGTTCTAGGTAAACCTAGCCTTTTCTATACAGAGGTGGCAGAGCACTCAACACTACTACACTGTGGCTACTACATTAAAAATTTAATGTCGACAGTTTGTAGTGTCTATAAGAATAAGATCTCAACATGGTATTACTTGGAAAGAAAATGTTAATTAATTAATAAGCTGATGATAGTACAGAAGTTTAAAACAAACACTCGCTAGCATAAAAATTATTGTTGGAAAGCTACCAGCATTCTGACTTGTTAGTCCAAACATTACCATCACAGGATAAGCTAGCTATCCGAGATTGTTATGGCACAGCTGCATCTACATGGCTTTGTGTGCTTCCTTAAGGGAATGAATCAAAAAAATCACATACAACTTCAGAGTTGAAGTAGGCTCACCCAGAATTATGAAGTGCCATCAGACAGAAGAGTACTTCTAAACAGAAGTAAACGGAGTGTGATTTCTGCTTCTAAATACATATATAGTCAAATTAAAAATGTGGATATATTCTAAAGAATGTCCCAGGGGAAAGAGAATAAAAAAGCCTTTATCTGGGATAATGAGCTGGCTGACTAAAACACCAGGGTATTTTTCACCTTAATGTCAGGCAGAACTTCTATTCCGAAGAGCCTCTTACTATGTAAAGTTCCCCTTCATGAGATGGATTAATGGAAATTTAGACCTGTAACAAGGCTAAAGCCAGATAAGGTAAAGGCTTCTACAGTTATCTTTTTTCCCCCTGCTCATAAGGAGTTCAATAGGGTCAATACAATTTGAGTAAGCCAGATTATATTTCCTCCTTCCAAACCTCAAAGGCATACAATTATTATTCTTTTTTGCAAATGCAGTTGGCTCGCAAGAGTAGAAATGCTTATGAAATTTCATGAGAAATCAAGTTTTGTATACAGAAGAAAGGAAGGAAGGTAATTTCCATAGATAACGGAAGACACTGCAATTTTCAATTATCAAACATGACAATCCAGCAGAAGGAGAAAATAAAAGTAGAAACAGATCTATTTGTTGAGGCAGGGTTTTAGCTGTGGAAGGCCAAAAAAATAATTTAAAAAATCAACTTAATTCTATGCAATTACAAGCAGGTATTTCACAGAAACTCTCCATCCAAGTCTTGTTCCTATTTAAATGTAATTCTATACTAGCCTATACAGCAAAACACAAAGTTATGTCAAAAAAATCTACTCTCCTAGGCATAACTGCCCCAAGATATTGCAAGTTTAATGAGTTAATCAAACCTGCTAATTAATACATAAAACCAGGCATGACTCTAGATGTAGTTCTAGTACAGGGACTACTCTTCTAGACACCATATAGAAAGCTGAGATTGTAACTCCCTTAAAGAAAATGCTGTATTTACATAGCGCTGTATCTTAATTGGCTATATATGACATATACATACACCTACCCACAAAACTGCCATTGCCAAGAACTGTATTTGACAATATTCTTCCTTCCTACTCAGGGGAGTTTGCTTCCACAGTGCAGCAAATACTGCCATAGCTTTTGGGCTACGCCACAGATGTTAAATGGCAGTCAAAACCCAGTCCAGAAAGCGTAACACAGGCAGTGTGAGGTCAGAGAGCATGGAATAATCAGACCTGACTTAGGGTATGGGGCACAGCCCTTCATGGAGGCCACAAAGCCACCAGACAGCAACCCAAGAGCGACAACCTCCACACATGCAGGAGCCTGGAGCTTGGGCCCCTGACCAGCCCCTCCAGGCACTCTACTCGCAACTCCCTCAGCTGCGAGTGCAGATGCAGCTGCTGAAAGTTTAAAAAAAGCCCCACCAGAACCACTCTGGACTTACACACAGAATAGGGATACAGACCTAAAAAGGGGCAATACGTTGAGAAAACAGACGTAGCGAGGACTCCAACCACGCTGCCCTCCCAGCGCACACCGCACCCATGCGCGCCCGGCAAGCTTGCGGGTGTCCTGTCCCCCTGCTTCTGTCCTGGCTCCCAGAGAGGGCGCGGGGCTGCAAGAGGCGGGCAGGAAGGTGCCACAACCGCTGCCTGCCCTTGCCCACCC
>NW_010260605.1:0-9200 GCF_000690775.1 Eurypyga helias
AGAGTGCGAGGACTGACAGAGGGAGGCAATCACTGGCCTACCGTGGGACAAAGGAACCTTGGAGAGCTTCAGTACAAGGCAGGGGTGAGTGATGCGGGCTCTCCTGTATGAGAGGAGGGGGGTGCTGCGGGTGGTTTTTCATTATCCAGAGGGTGTGAAGTTAATTTTACCTTCTTTTCAGCTGTGTAATTATAGAAGAAGTGTTGCTCAGTTAAGAAACCTGTAATAATATGTGAAGTATTATTTATAAATTGCAGTTACGAGGGATGAGGTGGGATAGGAGAGGAGTGAGCCTTTGCTGAGCTACGATAGCGTCCTAGCTGCTCAGCAGTACTTGTGTGCTCCCTGCCAGGCAGGGGTGGGGGAAAAGAGGCAGATGGTAAAGGCAGATGGTGGGACTTCTGCCCCCCCTAGTTTTATGGAGCAATTAGTCTGTGGCAAAGAGTTAGGTATAGTTCTGCTGGTTTTGTAAAGGGTTGCTGTTCCTCTAGGTTGGATGCTTTTGGTCCAAGTCTGTTTAGGACTGGTTTAAAGGCCAGTACCACACTTGTTAGCAGTAGTGAGCAGCCAGCTCCTAGCTGTACTGTATGTACTCGGGTTTGGGGGGAAGTGGGGAGACTTTCAGGTCTTCTGATGCCCCTTTTTAGATTAACATAAACTCTGCTGGCAAAAAATGTTTTAGGTGCTACCTTCAGCTTTATAAACTGTTTTGTGGAATGAGGTGGGCTCCCAGTTTGCATTACTGTTATGGGAATGACTCCCCGGTGTGCAAAGCCAGGTTGTAAAAAGTGTGTGTGCATGCAAGTGGCTCTGTCTTGCCCCCACAGTGGTGGGAGGTGAGACCTGACTGGGTAAGGGCTTGCACCTGGGATGCCACTGATCACAGCCAGGTGTGGGCTCAGCCTCTGCGGGGGAGCCTCATGCCCTAAATCCCAGTGCTCTTTATCGTCTTCCATTTTATTTTCAAGGACCCAAAACATTTGGCCGAAATTACAATAATGTTGTTGAATTACCCTTTTGTCTGTGCTTTGTTTCTAAAAGGGCTAGCTTGTGTGTGTTCCATGTTTAAAAGCAATGTACTTTACCTTTCTGTGGAGATGCACTGCATCTGCATAAACACTTGTGTTCTTGGCTTTTCTTTAAAAAAATAAGGTGTTTGTAGTGCTCTGGTTAGCTTAAATAATCCTGCATTTTGGTGATTCCTTTCTTCTTTAGACCTTGGGAATTGTAGTTGCTTAGCTCTTCATGGACTCAATTTCTTTGAAACTACTTGAAATACCCAACCTTGGATGGGTGTTTCTGAAACAGTCATTTGCCTTCTTAAAAGCCATGGTCACTTGAAATATGTCGTTGCTTTATTACTGTGAAGAGAATTTTAAAAGCCTGCCTTCGTGCTTTTGCCCAAGGACCTTACCACATAAGATAGCCTCTTAGTTATAGCCTGGTCGAACTTTCACTGAAACCAGACAAAATCATTCTGTTAACCTCAATGGTAGCTGAGTTATCTGTTCTGGCTTGCAAAAGTGCTCAAGAGTGTTACAAAAATCTCATTACAGCCACAAACCTTTCCAGGTATGTGCACTGGGCAGCAACTCTGATCCAAGTTGTTTGGTGTTTTTCTGTTTGTGACAGAAGCTGGTGGAGTGTTTGTTTGGGGGATTTTTGAGTACTTCAGTGAGAGAAGCAAGAAATATGTTCCTGTTGGCCTTCTTCTGCAGCTTTAAAATCACAGTAAAGAACTTTAATTTGTATTTAGGAATCTGTCCCAGTGTGTTGGGGGGGGGGTGCGGGTGGTGTTATCCAAAATTCTTGTTGCTGTTGTGAAACTCTTGATATCCATGTGGGCTATCCTTATTGGAGGGGAAAAAAAAAACCACAACCCACAACTGGGTGATCTCTTTCACCAACTTAGTGAAATTAATGAAGTTGGTCACCGACATGAAGAGATAGCTTTATGGAAATGCTTGGGAGAGAGAGAGAGAGATGCACCTCATCCTTTGTCTCCAAGACGCGGAGGGTGATTCTGGTTGAAGGAACAGAATTCACTGGACTCCAGCCTCTCTGATCAGGGTGACCATGTCTGTGGGCTTTGTCACCTGTAAGGCAAAAACAGATGAGGCTTGCAGGTGGTGAGTGTGATGCCCTGCAGCTGGACTAAGGGCTCCAGCAGGGCATTCAAGAACATGAATCAGGAACTTGTTACTTAGATGATTTGAAGTAGTACCATGCTTGCAGCTGTTCCTCCCTCCCAAGTTTGGTGTTTCTCCAGTGGTCCTGCAAGACAGCTGTGACTGTCTCCACTACACTGCTGCTCCATCTGACTCCGATACAAGCACTGCTGCCCCTGGTACCCAGAGCTCTGGGTGCTGTTTCCTGCACATCACCTGGTGTCTCTCCTTCAGCTCTTCTGTAAGTAGAAATAAATGCTTGTAGGACTTGGCTTATTTCCAACCAGGCTGTCTTCTGAGTGCTGAGGGGAACCACCCAAAATGCAGTGTCCAGTGCCTGAGAACCACCATCAACCAGTTGGTGCTGAGGCTGGAAGTACCAGTATCAGATTAATGGGTCTAAAGTATGGAGGGGTTGGAAACACTGGGAATTAGTGGAAAGTTTTGTGTCTTCTTAAAAGCTAGTCCACTCACTGTCAAGAAAGAAGGTACTGGACTGTATTTTGGGGTTGACTTTTCCAAATGGCCCTTACTGAGGATTCAAAGAAAGGTAGAGAAGACTCTGTTCTGGTATAGTTTTCTATCCCTAATTATTTCCGTTGTAAAGCTTCTACTCAGAAGGAAAAGCAAACATCAGGACTGGCATAGCCTAGCTGGTTAATAGTTTTAGTTTTTTGCTTTTTTTGGGGGGGTGGGGGGTGGGGTGAGGTTGTTTTTGTTTGTTGGGAGTTTATTTTTTGTTCCTTAAAAAAAAAAAGCCCAGGAGAACCTTTGTCTTTAAGGGAAAATGCTATATAAATTGCAAATTTCTTATTGTTTTTGCTGTTCTAGTATTTGGTCTTGTGGGGTCTGTGTGATTGCCTCTCACCATGATCTTACTGGTGGTGAACTTGGAAGCAAGGAGAAGTGTTGTTGACTGTTGTGGAATTGGTGTATTTAAAGATGAGCATGTGCTTAACTATACTTTTTTTAGTTGGACTAGAGCCACGTGCAGAATGCCATTCCTTACGTTATGTCACTTGTACAAGGGAAATAACATTTCCCTCCTCTTTGAAGCTCGCAGGAGGCTAATTTGTAAGTTTTGACATGTACCCAGTTTTTTTCTTGGGGTTTTTTTTGTTTGTTTTGTTTTTACGGACGGCGCTATTTAAACACCAAGCTGCTAACATATCTACGGTCAACCGGGTCAGAGAAGAGGTGTAACACTGAAGCGCTCTGTGAATCATCCCTAGTCTAAGAGTGCCCTCTCTTGGGCACTATCAACTGCTGCAATGGGCGCAGAAGGGTTTCCAGCTGAGTCGTCATCCTTGCATCTTTGCCTCGTAACTGACCAGAGTCCAGTAACTGACTTTTAAATTTTTAAAAAAATGTCCGTTGTCATTTTGAGGGAAACTCTAAAAGGTTTCAGAATAAGTCAAGATACTTATGTGTTCACCCCAAGGCAGACAACTGTCATGTAGGTGAATATTTTTTATCTTTTTGGTCCCCTCCCTTTAGAAACAAGGGAGGTTGATGCAACATTAGAGATAAAACAACCTTTCAAAACATTTGCTTAAATGTAGCAAGAGTTACAAGGTGCCAAGGGGATGTAGATGACCAAACCTTGCTGAAGTTTTGGAGGGGTTTGAACATCTAAGTGCCTCAATGTCTTAAGAAAGCTTGCCCTGTGTTGTTAGTATGCAGTGTCCTAAAATCTCCTAGCTGATCATGTATGATTTTGAATTGTATTCTACTTAAACGTTTCAAATAACATCTTTTTAGTAATCCAACTAGGGCAACAGGAAGGTATTTGGACTAAAAGTTGTCTTTGGCTAATATAATGCTGAAATGTTTGTTTAGATTTAGCTAGAATGGCAAGTTAGGCTGGTAGACCTGTTTATCCAGCTTCATTCTGGTGCCTAGAACAGAAAATGTTTATTTTATTCATCTGTCAAAGTTTGAAAAGAAAAAAAAAAATTCCCCAGGTTGATATAAGGGGACACAAACTGGTGTCATTGATTCACAGAACACTTTTCTATCTTCTTGTTGAAGCCTGCCTTGATAGATTTTGGTGAGTATCTTAGGTTGTTTTCTCCTTAAAACAAACAATAGTTAAATATTTCTGCTGGCTTCAGAACTTACCCATTTTATTTTACCACAACACTCCCATGGAGCCTGATTTTTTTTTTTTTTTTTTTTTTCCCCCTCATTTCATGGGATGACCTGATGCCAGAGTAGAGATCCTTGCCCTGATCCATATTCCTGGCCAAGGCATATATGTCCTTGACATTGAGAGTAGGCCAATAGATGGAACATACTAAGGCTTGCAGGAGACCAGAGTCCAGAACAGTGCTGTAGGCAGCTCAGTAAGATCAGGGCAGCTTAAATTGTTTTCACTTAACTTGTTTTCATGGATGACATCTCAGAGTGAGCCTACCTTGGAGTTGGGAACTGCAAAGGGCTAAATTACTCTTTAGCTTGACTATGGTCATGTGATTTGTCTCTTTTTAATGGAATACTGGAAGGCTGGGATCACCCCAGCACTATCTTCTGTCAGTGCCTGGGCTGGACAAAGATTCAGACAAACCTTTAGCTGTCACGTATTCCCAACGGCATTCTTCAGCTCACTGAATCGCTATCTGTTGTCAGTTCTGCTACAGCAATTCCAGTGGAGAAAATGCTTTTTCTTTTCCCAGGAGAACAAGGAAATGAATTCACTGACTCTTGTTGGCTCACCAAAATTGTAGTATCCTTCAAAGATGCCCAACTGAAAAAAGATGTTCTGAATTTCTGTCTCTGACAAGACTAGCTTTTCAAGGGTGAAATAAGTTATCTTCTGTGCTCTTCCTGTGCAGTGAACAATCCCTCTGTCTATTAAGACTAGAAAATACCCAGCTTTTGTTATCTGTGCACAAGTTGATGTTTGAGAATGTTGTCCTGTGGTGGTGGGAGCATGTTCTTTCTGGAGCCTGTAGGGGGTAGAAAATTATTTTGTCCTCAAACCTTAATTCAAAGGTGCTGAATATGTAGTCACTCTAATAGCAGAAGTCTTAAGATGCTTTAGACTTAAGCTAAGGTGGCATAAATAACTTCAGATCGGTTGTTCTCCTGACCCCTGGCTAACATCACAATTGTGACAAGCGCTGTTCTGATCAGATCCAATCTAGAATAGCTGTTGCAAGATTTGGCTTAGGTTTAGAATTTGTGTGAGAGCTCTAGTTGCTTGTACCTACCATGGTATTTCAGCATAGAAAATGGAAATAAGTGACTAGCTAGTAATCTGTAGTGTTTAACACATCTCACTGTATTTTAAAGACTAAGACAGCCTATAGTAATTTACATAGAGATACCTGGGGGTTTTCTGGTGTTTTCAGATTCTAGTGTTGTGGCTTTTAACCAGTGAGGTCTCGGCATTTTTCAGGTAAGGAGCTAAAGTTTTCACGAGGCTAAAATTATTCTCTCATCTCCCCTTTGTTGCTGGAGAAAAAAGTCAACAGCACAGGAAGACCAACATGTTTTTTAGTGCCTGCCCCACTGAGGTGCTGGGTTTGATATGGCTGCATCCAAGTCCTTCTTTCTCCATTGCCCTCCACAGATTGACATGCTGCTGCTCCTGCTTTTCAAATAAGCTGGGAAGGGAGGAAGGAGGAGGCATGGCCCCTGCAAGCAAAATTTCTCATAATGCCCAAATAACATCTTTTTTTTCTTACTCTCACCCTTCCAGCACTGAACCTCTTGTGTGACATTCATTGCTCCTCCCTCTCAGTGCCGCTTGTCATACACAGCCTCAGTAACTCTCTTCAGAGTTATTAACTACTCAGTCTTCACTGTTCTTCCACATCAAGATCCAGTTTCACATAAACGTAGACGGTAAGAGGTAGTGTAGCAGCCTAGTAGGGACAGCAGCTGGGTGGAGTGGAAGGCTTGCCGGGCAAGACTGCTCTGGGAGACACATTGAATGACAGGTTTCGCCTTCTTCCCCTTTGCAGTATAAAGTAACATGTAGGTGCTTTTGGCCTTCTGAAGGGCCGTGTCCTTGCAGTCTCCTTTACAGTGACAGAAGAGAGCATCTTACAGGGTTGGAAGGTAGTTTGGCTGGCCAGTGTCTGGCAGGCCCCTGTGGAACGTGCCCCTTGGCATCACTGTACAGGAGGCTTCCACTGCGAGTTGAAACTGCAGGGTTCCCTGTCCAAGAGAGCAAGTGAGGGAGAACCAGTGTGAGCGCGAAGACCGTTTTTTATAAAACCAGAAAAAGGCAGGTCAGAAGAGGGATTTTGCACTGGAATGCAGCTACAAATTGTGTTGTGAGATAAAATGCTCACCAGTCAGAGCAGGCAGCAGTGTGCAACTGCAGGTTCTTGGCACAGCCCCTTGTGTCTAATAGCGGCTGAGCTCTGGCTGCAGCCCGTCCCTCCAGGAGGTCTTGAGGCTGTATTTCCCTACCTGTTGTCAGCCTCTTACAAGAACTCAATATCCCTCTCTATGTCAAAATGGAATTGAAGTTGGGCAGCTAGGTTTAAAAAGGGAGAATAAACCCAAAACCCTTTCTTACCAGAGGGGCAAGAAGGACAGCAGAAGTGACTGAATCTGCTGCTTCTACCTCAACAAATGTGGTAAGACTTTTTTACAACAGCTCTGTTTTTTTGTGTTACTGAGCTTTCTTGAAATCTGCTGACCTATTTTGATGTCAGACTTAAAGTAAAATGTATTGGAAAATACTAAACCAGTATCTTTTACAGTTGTGTTTCACACATGGTATCAGCAGAACACTTGCAAAGAGTGAAAGCATTTAGTTTTCTCCCTCGTTGTAGGTTCTGTCCTGGTGTATTGGTAAGACAAGCCACCAAAAGAGGAACAGAGCCAATGATGTTTGAATCCAATTGACCAGCGATCCATTTCCCTCCTGGCTTACCTATGACAATAAGCCTCCTTTGTCCTGTTCTTGTGTACCTGGGGTCAGGACAGGGGTCTGGAGTAGGAAAGACTATTTACAATGACCGCTGGTGAGCCCCATCCATGCTGGTTGTCTGGTTGCTACCAGCCAAGAAACATCATAGCTCATTTCCTCCTTTGCTCTCCTCAAATGAGGCCTGAATTTGAACATAGCTGATCTTCTGAGGACTTCAGTTGGGATATTCTTATTTTATGTAGGCTACTTCTGTGAAAAATTTGATTGAGGCTGGCTAACAGATTCAAAAATAGTAGTAGCAGATAAGACAAAGAGACTGTAAAAATATACCTTGTTTTTTAAGAAATGGAGAGAAAAAAAAACCAAACCCAAACACCCTAGCAGAGTTCAGGGATCCTACTGTAAATATTCTTTTTTCCTATATTGGAAGTTAGCTGAGAAATAAAACCGTTCAACTCTCGTGATGTACAGGCAAATATAGGACCAAGACTGGAAATTTATGGGAAAGGTGGAGCATCTTCTTTTCTGCTAGGCCTCTGAAGCCGTTCCCCAAAAGGTGGCAGTCTCTGCTAGCGTGAATGTGTTGTGCTCTGGCAGATGAATGCTTTTCCTTAAGGTTCATTCAGTTTTGTGTTCTGCACTGGTTGGGGTGTTTTTTCCCCTCCCCTCCTCCTCCATAACCTTTATCTTTAAACGAGAGCAGCAGCCTGTATATTTGACAAATATTTGTCTAGCGCTGCAAATGCACGCAGGCTTAAAAATGACCTTTGAGTTAAACCAGAGCAGATTCCCACACAAAAAGGAATTAGTTTTAGTTAGGGTTTTTTTCCTAAGCTGCATAAACAGAAATTATTAGAATGCATGCTATGAATGCTTCATCTCTACATCTGTGTCTGGGCTTCCGCAGTTTTTTAAAATGTTGTTCCCTAAAGACCATGCCACAGGCCTGGCCTGGTACTCTCCAGTTACAGGCAAAGCTTTTTGACTTCCCCGGTGTTCAATTGTTTTGGGTTCAGATCTGAAGGACTCAAAGCTGTCTCTGGGTCATAATTCACACTGTGTGGAGCTGGCACTCTGGTTACCGATGTTGTTCTGGTGGAGCTGTATTTTACTTCCCTGTCTGCACCTTACAGCTCCACAGGCACAGTTATTCCTGAGCTACTGTTGGGTCCAACTGCAACAAGCAGCTATGGATCCTCCTGCAAGATCCGGCCAGTGGTCATTACAGGACGAGAGGGAATGCAGTTCGTACCCTGATGTTTCCACCCCCATCACATCCTTATACACATGATTTCCTCATCTGCTTCTGTAGCTTTCTCCCTGGAGAGCTCAATGAATCTAAGGAAAGGAGTGGAAAATGTCTGAAGAAGCAGCTAATTCTGTCCTTCCATTTGGGGACAGAAACCCAAGTTTATCTCATGGGACACGCTCAAAGGCATATGCTAGTTGTTGCTTAAAAACAAATGGAAACACAGACTTTCCGGAATGGAGCTTTTGCACTTAGGAGCCTGACAATTATATTTCAGGCCCTTTTTGAGGTAGGGCTAAATTTAAAATTGTATTCTAGTGGCAAATTTACTGGGACTGAGCTGTTTCTACTGTACAGGCACTCTAGCTTTGCCTTTACATCACGACAATTTCAATGTTGGTCTGATTGGAATAAAATGATCTTCATATGAATTATAATTCAATCTATCTTGGTGCCATTAGAAATTTCATTTAACTAAGCTGTATCAGTGAGTCTGTCCTAGGACTGTCTTACCTTTTTAAAAAAAATAATCATTGGTTCACAAATCTGACTTACGTTCACTCAAAAATTATATGACTTAGAATGAAAACCTGGATTTTGTGTGGTGGTAGTGTGGTTTTGTGTGGCTTTTGATTTGTTCAGAGTTATTTTGTTGGCTTTTTTTAAATGCATTTGTCTGCCAGTCCCTGAGGAATTGAGTGCAAAATCCAGATGCTCACCTCACTACTGATGTTTTTTGGAAAAGCCTTTGGTTCCACTGTTTGCCTGCACTGAGGCTTCACACAATGGGATAAGTAGTCAAAAACCGACAATACAGAAAAGGATTAAGGGCAGCTTCATGAGAGAAGTTAGATTAGAGCCAGAGAATCATAGAATGAGTCACAGAATGGTTTGG
>NW_010260606.1:0-15520 GCF_000690775.1 Eurypyga helias
TGGGGGAGGGGGAGGTTGTGTCTGTACTTTGTAGGAATTTGGCCATTTATTGGAAGAGGGATTGGCAAAAGAAAAACTAATTCTTGTAACACATTCACTTTCTGCTGCATCAGGGAAATCAGACAACACAGATGAGCGAATGATTTTCACTGCTGGTTAGAACTAACTTGTGACATCAATTGACTAATGTTCATCAATTGCTAACAGAGCTTCAGATACTTTTAAGAGAAAATATTTGCTTTATATAAAGAAGAATGAACATTTATGTCAACAATTATTTTCTTCTTTGATAGTCTGGTTCAACAGCTCCCATTGAAAAGGCAGCTTATTTTGATAAAGCACAATTCTGTGCCAATACCCATGTGTTATTGGTCAGGGAAACTCATAAACATGTACCTAAGTGCTTGCTTTAAAGAATTCCTTCCTAAATCAGAGCCTCCAGGAGCAAAGGAGCAGGGACCCAACTAGCTGCTCAGTAATGTCCCAGAGCACATGTTCAGCCCCAAGTCTGTTCAGCAGTTGAATCCTATTCATTGAAAGACTATAGCAGCCAGAAAAAGGGTGGACTTCATTATATGTTAATCATCAGGAATATAGTTGAGTAGCTTGCTGAATTGTAGACATAATCAAGTGTCTAAATATTTCCTAGTCAGTCCTGTGGGGGGAGATGTGTGCAGAGAGGGGGTATAAAGCGTTATTAGTATTTTGCCTTTGGCTTTTTTGCCTAGTCCAGAAACACCATAAGGAATCCTGCAGTCGGGTCACTCAGAGTTATTTCAACAGAGTGTTTTGACTTCAGATTAAGATACATTCACACAGTTAAGGAGTCATGTCCTTGGGCGACTTGGCCCTGTCTTATGCATTGTCCTGTGAGAAATGTTCACAGCTCCCTCTGTGCCATCCTCCTGCAGCAATTTTACCCATCTCTTTTAAAATTCAGTGCTGCAAGCAGACACAGCACAGAGCAGGTCCCTCTGCACCAAGGCAAAGGCAACTCATGGTGAAAGATGGTTAGGCAAGAAACCAGCTATTCTGCTTTACTTTTCTGTGCAATGCAGCTTCATGAGAGTCAGATGCTTTCAAAAAATCTGGTCTTGATTTTAGTTCTCAGTTGATAGAGAGATACACCACACCTTGAAAAGGAACAAGCATTAATTTGCCACTAAAAAACACTACTTCTTGTTCCCAGTTAACTTTATTGTAAGACAAATGTTTAGAGACATGGACAGTTGTGAATTTGCAGATGCATTCAGTATATATGGTGAATAAGAGTCTTGAAATATCTGCTGGTTAAGGATTCTTAAAGCCTTTATTTCTATATATTTTTATTAGTACTGTCTAAGCTCCCTTCATGTCTACCAGAAACTGTCAGATTCGGTGTTGCTGATGGTTTCTCTGATGTTCTGTCAAACTTCCATGCAAATAAATCTCATTTTGCTGATGTCTGTAAAGTTATGCTTTAGACCAGAGATCTCTCAGAGCTCTGTCTTCAATAAAAAGGAGTAGAAGTGGAACTACTAATTTAGTTTCTTTAAAAGGCATGTATTTTCATCCACATTAAATCCATCTGTTTCTGCAACGTATACCTTTTTTCAGTGTGTAATTTGATAAAACCCAAAAGAAAGCCTTGGAGCTCGCAACTTGAAGCAGAAAGGGAGAGAAAGTGAACAAGACCAAGACCATAACATGGCTGGCAACCTTACAAAAGACAAAAAAAAAAAAAAGTCCCCTATATTTTTATAATCCAACAACATTAACAAACCGCTCAGAGGATCTTGACACAAACTATCCATGCATTTTTAAACTTCCAGAAAAAAAAGAAATGAATCTCATAGGTCCGTAGTCTGGACACTGTTACTGAAATGAAAGGAAGGTTTAGTATTAAAGAAATATGTTCACCTTTACACAAAGATTAGGTCCTCTGTTTTAAATATGATATGTGCCCAGGCTATGCTAAGGCTACGTGTAAAATTTTTAGATTCATCTTTACTTTTATTTCAACACAATTCAACAAATAAAATGTCTGTTTCATGAAGTTAGAAAAGCTTTCAGATCTCAATGGCAGCACTACACAAGCAAGGGCATCATCAATGTGAATGCGCTTAGATCCCTATATCACTTCCATGATTTTGAATAATCTGCTTTTTAACAAGTCTGTGTAAAATACTCCGTGTGTGAGGATCATAATGAATTTGGGCAGGGTTTTTTGAAAGCTTCAAACATCCCTATCCCAAAACTTTTTCACAGAGCACTGAAATCATTAACCATGACCACAATGTGACTAGTCATGATTGTGTTAAAGATTGACTGTTGCTATAAATTATTCTACAGTTGCAAACAACTGGCACCAAAATGGTGACATCTAATTAAAATATAGAAGTCTAAACTTTACTTTAAGTATTGATCTGACCTCACAGATTTTTTTTTCCTGCTTTCAGCACAAAGTGGAATATCTGTACACAAAATAATTAAAAAATCTTCAAAGTGCACTGATCACAAGCCTGTAATTCACAATTTAATTACTTGAAAGATGGCCATGGTTTAATAATTTTTCTATATATGGGCCACAATTAGGACTACATATAAAAGTTACAATATAATTTTTATAGCACACTTTTTCTTCAAAGCTGAGTTAAAAAAAATAACAACTGTCTTTACTTGTACGTGCTTTATGTGCATAGGAAAATAATTCCAAGGATGCCCTTAAGTTTCCTTCAAGTGGCTTGTTTGTTCACTCCTATCCATGAATATCTTCTAGGAACCAAAATGAATCTAAACATCTGGGCACTGGGACATATATGGTAGGACCTCATAGTATAAGCTCTTGGCATTCTGCTCTCTGCAGCTGTTTTTTTCTTTACTTGTGCAGCTTGATGCTCATCTGTTTTTCTTAATTGTCCTTTCTGCAAGGAATGCATTTTCTTGCTCTAGAGATCCTTTCAAAGTTTCTGCATTCCTCCCAGTGTCATCCCCCATAAGGGATCCTCCCTCTCCCACCATGGCACATGGACTCCTGGATCTCTCCTGCTGACATCGGACTGCTTACAGGTCAGGTACATTGGCAGGAAAAACTTCCTGCAGGAAAACAAATTAAAAGACAATTGAAGCAATTGGATCTTGAAAAGTTTGGCATTGATTTGTTTTGACATGAAATCCCCCTAACACCACTCTCATCGCACAGGAAATGAAAAAACTGAATTGTTGTATGTGGCCCACAGGAAGGATCTAAATTTAGAGTTGTACCAAAAAGGAAAGGACATTTTGCTTAAACAGTCACATCAGAAAAAGAATCCTTAGATAGACGCCAATAAAAGTGTGTCTTTCACAGATAAAGAAGTATTTTATCTCCTAAATTTGGGTTAACTATACCAACCCATGTCTTTTTATTCCAGCATTTTTTCATCCACAACCAGAGAAGGCTGGCAGTTTTAACAATATCAGCAATACCTTGGCTAAGGGTAGGTCCTTGCTGCAAGTCAGATCCAGGTCTTTTGAGTTATCTTACTCACAGACACTTTTTGCAGGGGGAGCAGAACCTGTTTATAACTCAGCAACAAATACCTCTTTCTGTAGGTTCTTTAAAGGCAGAAATTTTGATCTGATCTTTTAAATGTAAACAGGGGTGTCCCCATGGGTGTTCAACTTTAGTCACGTAAACACATTTCACACACAATTTGCAACAGTCTGACCTTTGTTGCAACCTGGTGATGTGGATGGAGTAAGGGACTCCCATACCACCTTCTTTGTTTCCACGACAACAGACTGGGAACCAGAAACAGGTCTGCAGAGTAACAAGTTTTGGTTTTCCAAGCAAGGCCTGCAAATGCAGCAGGAAAGCTCATACCTACCTCTAACAAAGGCCACGGTAGAGATAAATCACCCATTCTATAATTCTTTTAATGCCTACTGGGTAGCTACAAAATAAACATCTCATTTTACATTGCATGTTCCCATTTCAGCTGGAATTTGTTTTTAACCAACCACTGCCTAATGCCATCAGAATGGTCTCTGGAGTAAGAGTGGAAGAAATTATTAGAAAGTATTTTTCTGACAAAAACATGTCAGTTTCTGTCCTATTTTTGCTATCCAGCCTCAGAAGAAAGGTTGTGATGCATTTCCTCTCCAGTGACTGAATTTTGTAAGAGAGGAAAAAAACTTACTGAAAGATGATGTCACAGCCTCTAAGTGGAATCTTCCTCCTTACTTCTCCGCTTTCTGAACAAGTCAGGCACATACCCATGTAAATCACACCTGCTAACATTATAAGCCCACAGAATTTCCTCTTGTCAATTCATTTGGAAGGTACTGTCTTAATGGTCTTAAACTGAGATGGTTGGGTTGGCAAAAGATAATGGGAGAATATTGCTGAGTAGAAATCAGTCCAACTAAAACTTATTACATTGACCCAAACTCAAAACAAATGGAGTCAAGCAACTTGATAATAGGTTAGCAGGTGGCCCTCCACAGGGCATTTTCCCCCAAAGCAAAGATAACTAAAGCCTCTTCCTCTTGCAGCTGGATGCAAAAGCTGGACGTCTGAACTGCCCAACACAAACCTACAGTTAAAAAGCTATTGAGTCTACCCACTATTGGAAATCCCGTGTGCAGACAATGAAGTTTTAGCCATGTGAAATTACTGTTTAGAATACATGTATTGTAAAATACATGTTACCTTCAGGAAGTGTGGAAGAGTCCTCTAAAACTACTGCAGATCAATCGCTTGTATGATGAACAATCATATATGTGTTCCCAGATTGCTTATAAGAAAAAGTCAATTGCCTAGCCCATGCAGAGAGAAGACTACATCAAAGAATGGCGCTGTAAAACCTGCTGCTCATGCAAATATATTAAGAGAAAAAACAACCCTTTAATAACAGCTGATTCTGCCATACTCTCAGTTCCCATTAAAAATCAGTGACAACTGGATTGATACAGGAAATCAGTACCCAGCTTTCTTACTTGGAAACTAAATGGGAGTGCCTGCATTAATTGGATAAACAGCTGCAAGGGATTGTCCTTTGCTCTTCTTCAGGCAGAAGAGACAGGTTGACTCCCCTTGTTAAAATGATCCTTCTGAAATGGAGAGGGTCAGACCAGCAGTATGGGCATAGCCTGCAAGACCAGTTCCTGTGCACGGAAATGGCAGACAGTGCACCCAGACGAGCTTGCTGTCTTTCACTTTTTCATGAAAAAAAATTGTCTTTCAGATGACTCCTTTCCCCTCATCAACTTAAACCTGTCCTTAGGCAGATGATCAACCAGAGCTTCTTTTCTCCAGCTTGTAGAGATATCACTGTTTCCAACAAGAAATTATGAGTCTTATAGTTGAAGCTTCATCCTTCCCCCAGGTATTGTGCCCATCTTTGCAAGCTCTCTGGTGTGAAGACCATCTTGGTGGGCCATTCTAAAGTATCCTAAATGCTTTGATATTCACTTCAGACTCCCACTGCTACTGTGTCTCTGATTACATTGCCTGATTACCTTGAAACAAATCATTCACCCTTCTGCTTTCATTCCCAGCAGGAAAAAAAGGCCTTACAAATATTCTATTTCATTCAAACTGTAATCAAAGCTGGCTCTAGTTTGTCAGATATGTAAATATAGGCAGAGATTTGCTTGCACTCCATCTCTTTTCCTAACTCTGAAAGGGCTGGCTTTTTTTGCAATTGCTCAAAATAATTCAAACCTAATGATACCTTTTTTTTTTTTTTCTTTACCAGAAGCGTAAAGCCCCTTGAAAGAGGGGAAGAAAAAAAAACCAAACCAAACCAAACCAAAAACCAAGGGAAAAAAAAATCCCCTAACCACAAACCAGGCCATACATCCTCTGTCTACATACACTGAGCATTTCTGACATCCAGGTCTACTGCTTTAAAACTTTCCCATGACAATCATTTCTCTGTACACCCAAATTGCTTGCAAAGTTTTTCCATATCACTTTCATGATGTGAAAGCACACGGATGTGTTTTCTTAGAACTGCCTGCAAAGCTGAGTGCCAGGAATTTACAACTCCAATGTTCCCTCTACACATATAAAATCTCTTTGGCAAACACATCTTACAAGGATAGGCAGATTTAAACATGGAACAGCCATTGCCGTTAGTAGGGATGATTCCCAGGGAAGAGTTTCTTTCCAAAATGCCACAAGCATCCTCTGTGAGCAAGTGGGATCACGGATCCTGCTTGCAACAAATGAGACATGTGGGGAACCTCAATAGAAGAGAAAAAGCTTTATATCATAGAAAACATTGCCCCTGCGGTTGAAATATGGGTATGGGAACCCTTTTCAAGCGAAGGATTTACAGCCCCACATTTATGAGAAAGTGTTACATTGCTTTGAAAGTATTCTGCCTTAAAAAACAACAGGACAAATTCATGTTCAGCAGTGTTATTTACTCTTCCAATGCCATAAGGCCATTTCATACAGCTTTCTCAGTGCTCACTTCCTCATGAGCAGAGCACCCAAGCACATCCATGTTCACACACTCGCACAGACCCCACCTGCCAGCCTCTCTGGAATCAGTTATCCCTCTAAGTGGATCCTTGCAGAGGGAATTGTAACATCTCAGATGTCGGGACTATTTTTTAATCTACTTTTCTACTTGCCCTAATGTAATACAGATTTTCATTTTCAGCTAACATAGTGACTACATAATAAAAAATGTCCGAGATGTTGATCATAAATAGCCAGCTTCCCTGAAAAGTAAATGGTAGCATGCAGAAAATGATAACAGTTATGAATGTTGGAAGGGCGTAGGTGTTGAAACTCTTCAACATCATGAGGAGTGTCTTCTTCTCATCATGAGGTGTGCCCAACTTCCAACAAATGCTGATAAAAATATTTGTTCACAAAGATAATCCATTTTTATTAGAAGTGAAGAGTGTGCTTGTTCTGGATTTAAAGAATGCTAGGAGTTTGACAACACTGAAGATCACAATGTGTGGATATCACAATGAAGAGACACTTGAAGACATCTCAGAAAGTCAGAATGGTGTTCTGAATGCTGTACATCATGCATGAAATAGAGGAGGAGCAGACTGACACAATGCATCAGAGAGGCTTCCCCTCCTTCCTGCTCCTCCCAGGGCTGCGCACTGCCAGCCTGAATGGGAGGAGGTGAAAATGAAAACCAAATCCTCTCCCAGGAGGAGAAGCACTGCAGAGCCATTTCTCCAAACACAGCTTGGCTCTTAGCACCTGCTGCCCTGCTTTTGGCAAGCACTGGGGTCAAAGGAGGGGGAAAAAAAAAAAAAAAATCAGAGACAAAAACCCCTTAGAATCAGTGCGACAATCACAAAACACTTTCTCTGGTTCTGTTATGCCATGTGTTCTCCCACCACCTCTTCCCCCTTGTTAAAATAATTTAATTAAGAGATGACAGAAGCTTCAGACTAAGCCAAGTCAAGCAAAGATGATATGTGCTATGATTTAAACCTTGAATAGTTTATAGGAAACATTAAAAAATAAGAAAAAGAAAGAAGAAGAAAAAAAGTAGTCAACTCAGTATAACAGCAGCAGCAGCAGCTGACAAAAACTATGCCCTGTACCACTGCAGTAAAATTCAGGAAATGCCTCACCCCACCCAACACCCCGCCCCCATCCCCCAGATGTAGCACTTTCAGATCCAAACAATACCTTCAAATAAGGTCTCCAACAACAGGCCAAGACAACTTTCATCTTGTGAGAGCACCAGTTACTGGGCCCCAAGGGTAACCTGTAAGTTAAGGATACACGGTGGCAGTGGCACCACCAGCTTTCCTGTGATGCCTAGGAACCCAGATACGTGACCGTGGATAACCAGGGTGCAGCAGAACAGAGACAAGAAGCCTTTATTTGACACTTACTGTGTACAGACCATAGAACTGGCAACTAGCCTGCATCCAGAAACCTACAAGCAAAATCCTGATTGCTGCTGACCCACATAGTTTCTCTCACTTCTTGTCTCCCTTTTTTTTTTCCTATCTCATCTGTTCAGGAGAAGCTCTACACAGGAAGGATTGTCCTATATCTTTACGATTCTACTGTGATGTGTCTGGACCTCTGGTTTGGGCTTCTTTTAGTT
This sequence comes from Eurypyga helias, assembly GCF_000690775.1. NCBI lineage: Eukaryota > Metazoa > Chordata > Aves > Eurypygiformes > Eurypygidae > Eurypyga > Eurypyga helias. The sequence goes on from NW_010260606.1 coordinate 8,064, forward strand.
TAATGAGGAAAAAAACTTAAATTTGCAGTAGAACCCAAGTATGTCTTAGGGTACCTCAGACATTCTAGCTCACCTGTAAGTACTCCTTTTCATTTGAGGAATCCACAAAATAAATTTGATTTATAGCTTTCCAAATTAACAACCTGAGGGCTAAGTTATTACTATTTTATTTTTTAATGCTTCAAGGTACACGTTTGCTTACATATGGACACTTTCATGGAAGACATAATAAGAAAAAACCCTACATTCAGTGTAGAACAAGACAACAGAATCTGAAGTGCACTCAGTTTGCAGCTAGAGCCACTCTGCTTGTGAACACTGTACTGACCCAGCTGCAAACAATGGAGGTACTAATCTGTGTGGAGTTCACATCACACATTATTTGCAAAAGCAGGGCTCTGAGACTTGACCACTTGTTTCAGATTTGTCAGAGGGTAGCGTGACACTTCCAATCCCTATAAAATATCTATCTGCAATTAACTGCTGATTTACAGTCCCATTCAAGAGGTCATTACTTCTTTCTTTTGCAGATTTCCCCTACCATCACCTTATGATAAAACCTTTTATATTATCTTTTGTTGCATTCATTTTGCTCACATCAAATAACAATGTAGCTGCCAAGTCAATAAGAGGTTGGAACTTTGGCTTTTAATAATGAAAGGAGAAAACTAAAAGGGCTACATCTCTCTTTAAAGCTTTAAACAACAAGGGAGAGAGGGGAGAGAGAGATATTTCCTAAAGGAAAATACCATCAAAGATAACTGAAATCTTTTACCTCTTGATGCAGAAACTAGGTCCTGCACACAGGTCTTCCCACAAAATATTGACAAAATAGGAAAAACTCAACAAAATATTTATTTTTCCCTATCTATCACAAAAATGTAAACTTAATACATTCCAATACATTCTAAATTTACACTTCCAAATGGCCTCAAAATACAGGATAGACACTATTCTGACTCTTCATACCACAGTTGCACCTGACAGTCCTAACAGATGTGCAGACCCCTGAGGCAGATTGCATGGAAGTGGTACAAAAGTGTCCTTACTTTCCAAATAGCTTGTTGACCAAGAAAGAATTTGCAGAAGAAGGGATTCCTGCAAGACTCAAAAAGACAGTGCAGCCCCATGGAACAAGCACACAACCATGTAGCCAAGAGGGGCTTTTCTTGCAGTGCTGTAAAAAGCACACCCACACCAGTCAAAGGCAATGAGACAAGAATTCACTCCTGGACCTGTGTTTGGTAGGCAGCAAAGAACTCCACAGCTGACCTGACCACAAGACAACACAGGAGATGTCAGGAGTTTTGCTCATCCACAGAGTCTCTATTTTGCCATGAGCACATACTTCGGCCCCCACTGTGGGTAGCTTTGCATGTGTGAAGTCAAGCCAGGGAGGAATGTGAGAGTGATTCAACCTCCAGTGTCATTGTCTGGGCAGGAAGCCAGTTCTTCCCTCTCCGTATGGCATTTCACCTAGGCAGATCCAGCCCATTATGCGTAAATGGCAATGTCAGGGTGAAGCTGGCAGCACATGCCAGCAGTTGCCTCTTGCGCTGCTGAGCTCTGCTCTGCATTCCAGGGAGCCATACCTGCTGACCACAGCAGCAGAACATGTCTCTCACAGCCTTTCGGGACCAGCAGTCCCTCTGATCCCTCTGACATGGCAGGAGTGAGCCTGTCACATCTGGGTACCTTGTGCACAGGGTGAGGTGACTCATCCCTTAGGGTAAACCCACAGAAAAGATGTTGAGTTCAGTAACACAGGATGGTTTGGGTCAATAACCTTGGCCAGCACAGGGCTTCTCCTTGAGACCACCAGCTCCATTGCTCACTACACAGACACTTGCATGCCTTTCATGGCACTTTAGCATGGCTTGCCATCACCCAAACAACCCCACCAACCAAGGTGAGCATCGAACAGCTTCCATTGTCAGCTGCAAGGATGCCAGACTGATGGTGCAAAGGTACCATTCTGCTCCAAGTACCTCAGGTCTCACGTGGCTGTGACAGAGGGTCCTCATCCTGCACCGCTGCACAGTGCAGCTTGAGTCACTTTGCCTCCTCCATGACTTTCAGGTGATGGCTGACCTCTTCCAGGGTACCTCTACTGCCTGCACTACCAGGAAATGGCTACAGGTTGCATGGTGAGGTATTAGTATCACCATTTGGGATGTGTCACCTGTCATCAGCACAGCTTTAATGAACAGTTAGTTCTTCATTGCTGCTGTGCATTCATCATCTCTTCCATGAGCACCCTCAATGCCAACGATGGCATGAATATAATCAAGTAACAGCCTACCTGCACAGATGTTACCAGATTCAGCCATTCTTGAGGAAGGACTCACAGGAACAACAGGAACAGAAAAAAAGTGACAGCAGCTCATGTGGAAGGCTTGCTAGAACAACAGGCAGTTACTTCAACATAAAGAAATCCAAGCTGCAGGGATAAAACAAAACCTGCCTGATGCAAAGATGGATGCATTTTTCGAGTTGCGTTCTTCCTAAGCAGCAAAGAGCCAGCATGAATGTTTGTTTGAATTATTGATCAAGAATTGAGAAGTATGCCACAAATAGCCTCCAAATTAGGACTTTAGGAATTTAGTGGCCTTCCCTTCACAGTTCCAGGAAGAAAACTTAATTTAGTGTTTCTCTGCAATTCAGTCTCCTGTCTCTTTCTGGATATTACTGGAAAATGAAGGAAAATTGTGGAAAAAATAAAGGTGGGGTGGTGGGGAAGAGCAAAGGAGTGTTAACCTATGTTAGGTTTTCCTCAAACTAACTTGTTTACCTGAAAAATTTCAATTTTAAATTTTGCAGGAGAGAAGGGATATAAAACCCCTTCCCCATAAAAAAGAAGAAAATTCAGGAAAATTTATTTTTCCTTAGTATTTTTTCTGTGGGAAATTGCTTTGGGATAGCATTTACCTTTTTATTTGACACTTTTTATGTACCCATTAAAAATAAATCAGTGTGGTCAGTGACAATGTGTAAGTGAAGAAAATCTGAAGTTTACCATTGCAACGGAGAGAGCTAAAGAGTAGAGTATTTATGGCAGATTAAGCCATTATGAAGAAATTAGGTGCCTGATATATTCTTTGACCACTAGCATCTAAAACTCTATATTAAAATTTGGAAAGCAGACAAGTTGAAATACTCCTGAATATCCATCCAGATATGTGCATCTGCTGACATGCTCTTTTTCTTATGCTAGTTTTACAAATCCACCAATTCTCATTTGCCCACAATCATTGGCTGTGTTCCAGAATTCAGAAACAGTAATGTAAGAGGAAGTCAAGAACAAAATAGGAGCAGGCTGAGGAATAGCCCTGGGATCCCAGAGCATCTGGCAGTAGAGATGAAAAGCTTAAAGAAAGAACAAAAGTTGATTAGAACTGCACTAAAAACTGATATGCTAGCTAGGGATATGCTTCTTTTAGAAGTAAGATCACAAAAACTACACAAAACTTGAGTTAAAAGCAGACAAGTGGAAATGATGAAACAGAAGTTCTTATGTACCTCTCTCACCATCCTCATTTCCATTATAAACCCATCTCCAAAGATATTTAAGTTATTCAGGTCACTTTTTCATTTAAAGGATTTCTATCTAATGCAGAAAAAAATCATTATGCAGACCTGGGTGCGAGGAGGAGGGAGGAATAAACAAATCTCTCCACCTCTTACAGTAGCAGCCACAGCTTAAACGGATGCAGGCAGTATGACTCAAAACCATAACGGTTCTGCAGTCCTGTGTAGGGACCACCAGTGACACACAGAGCAGCAGCCTGGCAGGCCACCCAACTATGGGAAAGGAGTGAGTAAATGGAAGAAAAGGAAAGCACTGAATTAGAGTCATGAGACATACAAGATTCATAAATCAGAGAAGAACTCAAGGGGAGGTCTCCAGTGCTGTCATATCAACATCACTTTACTCGTTAGCCCACACATGTTTGCTGAAGTACAGAAATGCATCTGGTTGAAATAAGGACACCATATTTGTAAATTACTTTCTCTGGAAAAAAAAAAGCCTTGTTATGTTTTGTTTTGTTTGGGGGGGAGGGGGAGGGGAGTGGGCAGGGGTGACAGGAAGCAAAGGGAAAGCAGAACCTAAGATAAGCAGCCATTTATGTTGTGCCTGCAAGCCCCTTCTTATTTGACTGAGCTTGTTCCAGTCCTTTTCAGCTTGACTGTCACATTTATCAGTTCATTCTGCTGTTTCTAAATTCCTCTGAAATAGTAAGGAAAGTAAGGGGGACTCTGGTTAAACACAAAAATTAAGAATTCAGAAAGATGAAGTTGTTTCCTGGCAAAGCATATAAAGGGGAAATTAAGTGTGGCACTAAATGCAGAAACACAGGTGAAAAAGAGGATAAACCACCAAAAGGACTCTAGGTATTTATCAAATCCTCTTTCTGCAGCATGAGGAGCAAAAAGTTCAGCAAAGTCAATAGGTCCAACTGACAGCCAGGGTGTGGGAGGAGGCCTCAGAGCAGGAGAGAGTTAAATGAATGCTGTGCACCAGCATGAACTGCTGAAAAACTGGGATGATGCCCACAAGGGGCATTTTTTCTTTCAGTGAAAAAGTGAAAGCGGCAACTCACCAGATCATCTCCCTAAGACTGATGGTGTTGTGGAAAAAATTACAGTACTGGTTGACAAAAAAACGCAGTAATGAGTCAAGAAAGCAGAGGGTATTCAGCAGGCAGTCTAAATGATGGAATAGCTGTATTATTAACAGCATATATAACCTCTTGCTTCAAACACCTTTGGTACTGGAGGACTGAAGGTTTTCGATTGTTTGTTTGTTTAAATATTGCAGGAAACTACAGCCCTCTTAGTACAACAATACCAAAATGAGGGTTTATTTTGAGACTATTATGAAGTGCAGAGCCAGACAGCACCTGGATAAATAATATCTAATTGACAAGTGTTAGCATGGCTTCTGTAAAAAGCAGTCCCTTTTTACATGCCTCTTAGAGGTCTTTGAAGGGATGAGCAAACATTTTCATAAGGGCCATTTACATGATATAGTCTACTTGGGATTTCTTCCAGATTTTTACAAATCCCTTCACCTGAGGCCTCTGAGGACACTAAGCAACGATGGTACAGCAGGAAAAAAAAAATAGTTCATAAAAAGGAAATAGAAGATATGGGATAATGGTCAACTCCTGCAAAGGAAGGAGGTCACGCATGGACAGCTGTGCTCTGAGCCCTGTCCTTTTCCACACCTCTGAGGTCATTTATGAGAGGAGGTGAGCAAGGAGGTAAAGTTTTCTTGTCAGTACAGACTTTATCATGGCAATAAGAAAAACTGTGAAGAATTACAGTGAGGCCTGGGAGCAATGATACATAGTTTCATGAAAATGGCAGCTCAGTGCTTGGCAGCATCCAAGAAAGAAAACCAAATGTTAGTAAATGCTAGGAAAGAGCAAAACAGATGACATTGCTATGTTGCTGTGTAAATCTGTGGTTTGCCCATACCTTAATATTGTGTATATTAATAGTTGTGTTTGAACATTGTTGGCTGGGAATCTGCAGTACTGCCCTATATCTTTCTAAACAGGCCTGCTAGAAATGTGAGTCTACAAGAAAATTGCCATTGAAAAGGTAAAGAAGTAACAATTACTCGTTCCTAGTACTGTATGCAGGACATCTAGAACTAGAAGTATTTCAATAACATTTTTGATTCTATGTAAATGTCCAAAGATTTTAAGTTATCAGAAATATAAAGAAAACTAATTCAACCTTTTTTTAACTTTTGTTTCTTTTCAAACATGACATTGAGAAAGAGGAAAGAAAAATAAGAATGAAAATCTTAAAATGTTTTCAATATTTTTGTCCAGTGGAAAATAAATTTTTGTCAGCTAGTTATTTCTCAGTATCACCAATGCTGTGCACTGTGAACATGACTGCAAAACACATATGCTGTAGAATTAAAGTTTTGTTGAGAAGCTGGACTCTCTGTCAAGGGTCAGAAACAATGTCAAGCAAAGCAAACCACATTTGTCATCAGCTTGCAGATACTAATTCCCAATCACAATCTTTATATACAACTGCAGTGTAATCAATACATCTTCACTGCAATTGAAAAAGGCATTCTGATGACATATTAGTCTCTGGAATATCTCATAAGGAGAGATAGTGTGTATTTCATTGCTTTCACTGCATTTAAAAATGGATTGTGGAAACACTGGAGAACATCAAAGTGGTCCATCATTGTGCAGCCTTCTGCAGATAACGACAGATTTGTGAGCTGGTAGCCCCATTTGATAACATTTTATACTAAAAAATGTCAGTGGCCTGTTTTCTGCCTACTGGTTGAAACCTGCAAGACAATATACAAAAACAGTTTAGCAACTACTGCTGACTAAAAATTAAAATTATTCTTTAATTTATCTAATGGCATATAATTGAAAACATTGACAAGAAGGCAGTAAGTTACCTTTTTAACAGCATTGCACATGTGCACGAAGATGTATCCTTCAGTGAAGGGTCTAATCTGCTTTAAATTCTGTACCAACCCCCTCAGAAGATGTAAGCCTGGATGGTTGTCGAAGACTCATGGAATTCTATGCCACAAGGATTTGAGATGTTTGAATCATTTTATTGTATACGCACTTCAGATAGAGAACTCATACTGCTATTCATGAAGAAAAATTTTAGGTCACTATTTTTTTAATTCCAACATTCTGGATGTGGAAAAGGAAGACAGCATTTCAAGAAGTGGTGAGATATGTAATTATCATTCTTTGGTCTGTGGTTAGAAAAACTATGCAGGATCAGTAGCACAGCAATCTGTTACGGTGGTATATAGTAAAGAGATTGAATCATCAAAAGACCATTTTATAAGCCCTTTATAAAATTTTCTCTCTGGGAAGGATGCAGTAGCATCTCTGCTCAGTAAAATTTCTTACTGAGGAACTCTATTTTGGATTGGGCAAACTTTATTTTCTTCTTCTACAGCGTATCTCAGAGGGATTATTAATATCCCCTCACTTTTTCTTCTGAGAGACTCACAAGTTTTTTAGTCCTGTATTTGACCTTAATCCTACTATTACTGATGTCCTTCTACTTCCCCTGGTCTGCCCATCCCATCCTGCAAGACCTGTCTTGCTTGAATAAATCCCAGTCAGCCACAACACACCCAAAAGCAATAGGAACATTTTTTTTCTTCCCTCTAAGTCCTTGTCCTCTTTATAGCTAAGGTCATCAAAAGCTGTGGTTATGTGGTTAGTTTCACTTACTCTCCTTCACAGTCATAATAAAACCTAATTCAAATTGGGTTTTAGGCACCTGGCTTTCATATTTACTTATAGGCTTAGCTGTAATTTAAATTAAACCCATTCAGAGGTGGACTAAGTGCAGGCCTTCTTGGTGCCTCCTCCCACACTGTCCCCATCTTTAAAAGGGTCAACTGGATTTCCCCCTGTTGTGTTTAACTCCAGCTAGCAAAATAC
>NW_010260607.1:0-786 GCF_000690775.1 Eurypyga helias
TGCTAGCCAGAGTTAAACCACGAAATCAGCTCAGAGGTTCCGGCCAGGAGCGCAGCACAGTCTTTGTTCGGACCTCGTGTCGGGTGCTTAGCGCAGAAGGAGCATCTTTTGACAAGCAGATTAAGCTAGGAGTCAGGGTTTGAAAATTGTTTTCTCTCCTTTCCCTGCTCTCGTCTCCCAGGCTGGTTGAGGGAGGTTTTCCTTTGTCCCTGTTGTTTTTTACTTTTCTCATTCTCAGGGTTTTTGGACATCCTTGCCTGGAACATGGCTGTGTCCATCCACAGGTAGTGAGATCCTGTGTCATTTGTTCTATTTTTCTGTTCTTTTAATTACTTATTAACAATAGTAGTGTTAGTAACTCCGTAAGTTTGATTTATATAATGAAATAGTTCTTAACTTCTTACAAGCATCCCTTTCTTTTTTCCGCCGAATCGTCCTCATTGGGAGTTAGGGTTTGGGGTTGGAATGGTAGAACGATTGGTGGTGCTTAATTGCCAGACAGGGCTAAACCACGAGAGGGACCATTACTCCAGCCAGTTTTTCATTCAGTCTTGTATACTGTCCAGGCTGTAATGCCCCAGGTTAGACGCAAGGACCTCTGAGATAAGGAATGGTCATAGAGACTCTTTCTCCAGGCTTTCAGACTGAGGTGAAACTCTCTACCCAAAAATATCAAAGGCATTGGTGCACAAGTGACTTTGGGTAGGATTTCTCACAGTAACCTGCCTTCCACTTGGCCTCAGTGAATGTCATGTGGTTGGCAAAGTCCCACGTCTCCAGCCTGTC
>NW_010260608.1:0-3888 GCF_000690775.1 Eurypyga helias
GAGCCCGCAGCCCACGTCGGTCCCCGCCGCCGCCCCCGCTATTGCGGCCCCGGGGCGGCGAGAAGGAACCGTCCGCGGGCAGAGCCATCCCTACATGGAACTACTCCTGCGAGGAAAAGCCGTAGCCACGCAGCTGCGGTGCGGATCTCCAGCCGAGGAGGTGCGGGGGATGCGGGCAGCTGTACGGGCGCTGCTCTCGGCTGTTTGCTCTGGCGATGTCCGACTGCTGGCAGACGGCACGCTGTTGGTTTCAGGGCATCCTTCGGAACACCTGTCCTGGGGCAGTTACCGCGTTATTATTCAGTTGCAATAAAATGTTAATTAAAAAAAAAATTAAAAAGCTTCTTGCAGGGTGTGTAAACCTAAAAATTTTAATTAATCAAGAGAGCAGCTCATAGGCAACATCAAAGCTTTTCTTCAGCGTAACTGTGTCCTACTATTTACAATACACAGGCTTTGTTAAATACATTTTGTTTTGGGCAAACTATTCTACCTGCCGGTTGACCCTTGTAGAAGAGGAAATCATGACCCCTCATGGATTTTCATTTTGGGTACACTGTATACTCAGCAAGGGAATTTCCTATTACCAATTTTGTGGCCTATTACCTCTGAAGGATGGTTGGCATTAACACCTATTTTTTCCTAGATAAATGTGATGCTAAAGGGAAGCCTGAAATGGATCTGCTGACATCACACTTCAAATAATTTTTCCAAAAGCTTCAGAAGTAGAGCTAATATCTTTAAACTGCTCAGTAAGGGCCAGATGCTAACACTGCTGTTCAAACAAAGTAAGCGTAGTCAAAATCTGAAACTGAATTCAGAAGTACAAATGACAATGTGTAAAGCTGATTAAACTATCTGATGCTGCCCATTAGTAAAATTAAGTGTTCCTTGCTCCAACTAAGTTTTCTTTTTTTGAAAGTATCAATTTTCCCTCCAAAGATTAACACTCAGGTAACCTCAACTAAAAAAACAGTGATCTTAAAAACAAATTCATCAAAAGGCAAAAATGTATTTAATGATCAGAACCGGTTTGCTTCATCTTACCATTAAGATTTACAGGAAATGCAAACTGAGATTGATGCGTGAGTTGTCCACAAATTTCGGTGGGGCATGACATTGCTCAGAATTGCTTCTGTTACATTTTCCTTTCAGTCAAATAGACACCCTGACTTAATTATTTTCATTTACTTTTCTCAAATTTTAGTTTTTAAAATCAAGAGGATCCATCAAAATTGGTGCTTTCATCAAAACAAAAGCATTCTCGTCTTCAATAATCTGTTGGGGTTTTGGTTGAATAAACAAATTAAAGATCTGCCAAAGGAAGACAACAAGCTATTTGTTCCAAATATTTGCTGCAGTCTTCCAAGAGTCTTATACAGCCTCACCTGCCAATCCTCTGCATAAACCTTTGTCCTACACCACCATTGATTTCGGGAATCTCTGGATCAGGTCCCTACATCATCTTCGCCAGTGTTGTCAAGGTGTACAAGTATAATAGATATGATGCAAAATGCCCCCAAAGGTACCACTTCAGTATTTAAGTAAGAGACTGAGTTTTCCGCCCCTGCTAAATACCCATTGCCACAGGAACTGAAAACATCTGAACACTCAGAAGCTTTTGAAAATCAAAAGCCTGACTTTTAGATACCCATCTTTCATTTGTCTTATCTCTATTTCAGGGAGTAGGTTTTCTTGCTCTTTGTGTTAAGAATGCTTGAAATTATGACAACAGACTCTCCTAAGTTTTGACTCACTGCTTTCAACTGGGTCAGGATGGTGATCTTCTACTTACTCTTCTCAATTACTTGGAAAACCAAAAGGAAACCAAAGATAGAAGCATTCTTTCAAGACTAGTGAGAAAACTACAAATCACTTTTTAAACTCTTGTTTAAGTAGGGATATATAGAGGTTAGTGCTCCCTCTACACACCTCTCTCGTTGGACAGCCAAGCACAGCAAGGGACCCTTCAGCATTGAAGGGCATCAGGGAGGTTGTGCCCTGAGGCTGCTGCCACAAGCTCCAGCTGTGCAAGCGGGGCAGGGCTAGGGATACCTGCCACAGGGGTGTCAACCAAGAGCCACAGCAGCCCCAGGCAGGTGCATGGCAGCACCAGGAACCTCCTAGCACGCTGCCAGTCCCTCGTAGGTGCTTAAGTTACACTAGACCACGCCCCAGTCCCTGGAGAAGTCCAAACCTGCAAGGCCAGGGTTGCAAAACCACAGCACAGAGCTCTTCATGCCCCTGAAGGACCCCAGCTGAGAAATAGGTTCATGGCAATAATACCAAGCAGCCTTTGCAGGATTAGCTAACGAAGGCAACTAAAACCACCTTTCCCCAAAAACTGCATCACTCTTGCAGCCTCAGCTTCAAACACTGCTCACTACAGCTCTGGAGGTGGGTGTCAGGGATGTAGTCAGCAGTCACAGGCAACAGCAGCATCCAAGTGAAGTTAGCTCATTATTTAACTAAGCCAAAAGTTACAGCCAGCAATGCTTTCCCCATCTTTCTCAACAGACAAACCCGGAGAACGTAATGGCAATTCAGTGACAGAGCCCTTCTATCCTAGTTTCCACCCTCACGGCACCAGACTTCAGTTTTTCAAGCCTTTCTAAACAAAAAACCTTTCAGGATACTCTGCAATGCAAAGAAGAAGTCATCACACTGTGCAGTAGGGAAAAAGATTATTTGGATGCTTTGCTAGTTAAGTAACAGAAGTATAATCAGTTTAATACAGAAGTTTTTCCATGACCAGAGAAAGTGAAAGTTTGCTATGAGAGTATTTTTGCAAGACATTCCAGTAAGCGATATAACATAACAATGCAAGTCCAGCTGCATTTACCACAGCTTCACTACTAACATTACAACACAAGTAAATTCAGAAAAATAGCAGACATTCTGCATACCTGAGAGACAACTGAGCCCAGTGAGTACTGCATGTTCTGCATATCAGTCTGTGCTTTACCTTCTCACACACTCTAGAAAACTACCTCTGGCCCCTATTCTCACATACACCAGAAATAAAGCTCCAACAGGAACAATTTATGCAGCCTGGTTTTGGCTGCCTCACCTCCAGGTACCCCTCATTAAACTTAACGAACAAACAACCTATGGGTCAGGAGAACGATTTTGCTTGCCAAAGCCTGCATCCAGTTGCCATCCTTCCCAAGGTGTTGTTCAACTTCACCCTGCAAGAGGAAACTCCACCTCTCCCTCCCTCTCATGCCTCTCCAAATAACAGGCTACAGCTGGGGCAAGGCAACTGATCTGCATCCTGCTTCCCTGGGCCTTGGGAAAGGATGACTCTACCAAAAGGCACAGTAAACCATCTCTCTGATAGTGAAGAGCCAGCCCCAGGCTGAATATCCTTTGCTTTGAACAAAGTCTGGCAACTGGAAATGCTTTTGAAGTGACTGGAATAAATTGTGTTGTAGGAGAAGGCGGCTGCATACAGCCGGCACTGATGCCCTGCCTTTAGCCCTGGGCTCCTGTCGTCCTTAGCAAATCACAACGCTGCTGAGCCTCAGTTCCCTCACAGACAGGATAATACCTCACCAGGACACTGAGGAGCAACTCAGGGACTGAGAACTATATAAGTAACCCCTATATAAGCTTTAATCAAGCTCTCAACTGTACTTCCTTAGGATTGAGTACATAATAATGGCACTCATCCTACAAATCATCACAGCTTGCTCAGAGTCAGTATTTTGGGGCACCTCCATATAACGCTGGCCCTTAGCTCAGCATTAGTACTTGCACTGGAAAAATAAAATAACGAAAGAGAGTATTTGGGTAAATACAAAACAAATACTGAAGTGATACTTTCGCCCACAGCAACTCAAGTCCAATGGAAAATAGCCATACCAAAGTACCTAGCCCACTTTCCAC
>NW_010260609.1:0-3009 GCF_000690775.1 Eurypyga helias
GGGGGAGGAATCTCGCTCCATCCCTCTTCTGCCTGTACTGCGAGGGAATAAATTAAAAACAAAGAAAAACAAACACACATCCCCCTCCCTCCTTGCTGGAGCCGTTATTTATGCCAGTTTCTTTTTGGTTGTTTGTTTCTCTTTTCCCCTCCTCCCTCCTGCATCCACTCCAAATAAACGCGATTTTCCCTCTTTTCTCCACCTCCTTTCGGGCTGCCCACTTCTCCTTCCTCCCCGGGCCCGGCGTGGGAGGAACTTGCCGAGGCTCAGCTCGCCTTTGCTGAGCTCCCAGCGCAGAAAGGGTGTTTTCATCTTTTTTTTTTTCTCTTTTTCCTCCCCCTTTCCTCTTTACAAATCTCTGTGTGTACTCTGCAGAGGGAACTGAAAAGCCCCAGTTAACCGGGGAAGGCTGTGATGTAAGTGGAATATTGCCAAAGCTGTGTATTAAAGTGTGTGCGCATGTAATAATAATACTAATAAAAAATACAGCTATAGGCCGCCGAGTAGAGAAGGTCACGAAGCATCCGCGGGTGATTTATGGACTCGGGGATGTTGTCACAAGCAGAGTAGGGGTGTGAGGGGAACATTTTTATTTGAGATTAATAACATCAACATACAGAACGGAAACAGGATTATTAAAGCGACTGAATGTTTCCCCAAACGAAAATATTTTTAAATGAGATTGCTTTTTCTTTCTCCTCTTCTTTCTCCCTTTCCGAGTCCTTCGTGCCAAAGTTGTGGTGATAAATCTCGGCGTGGCTTTAAAAATGTTTATGGCTCGATACCGTTAATTCTGAACCCAAATCACTGCTGTGTGAATGGTATCCTCGTGCACTATAAAGCATCTCCGTGTGTGTCCCCCCTCTTCGTGGCGATCACCCGACCACATTGGAGAAACACGAAAAAACATATTCCGAATCCTTAAGGCTTTTCAGAAAAACAGCCTCCTGTTTTCCCTACTGTTCTCCTGTTGTTGAACCCAGAGTTAATTAACTGCATGTATTTGGTCTCTTAAACGCACTTAACTCTGAAATTACCACCAGAATATAAGCCAAACCCTTCACGATATATATATTTAAATTACATTCAGAGTTGATCACCAGCTTTGGACAAACCGCCCACGGTTCACGCCAAACCCTTTCCATCACGAACCCGAAGCCCAGAACGGGCGAAGCGCTTCCCTCGCCCGGGGGGGTTTCCACGGGGGAAAGGTGGAAGGAAACGCAGTGGAGACGGGGAATCGCATCAGATTTACCGAAATAAACCTGGCGTCCACCGCCTCCGATAAGAATATTTGGTTATCAATGGATGGAGACGGGTGCAATCCCTGGAAATGCTGTGGTTGCTCGGGTGAGAGATAATCTCAGAGGAAATGCTGGGGCTTTTGTTCATTAGAGCCTATCTTCTCCCCATTTCCACCCAAAGGTTTCTCCCTGTGATGAGTTCCCTCGTCCACGCTGTTCTGACCGAAGTTTCATACTTTTTTTCCCCCTTTTCCCCCCTTAGTTCTTCTCCTTTCTCAAAGTCCACCGCTGCCTCGTGTTTGCCGGACCAGACATCCGAGAATTGGTGAGTTTTGCTGAATATCCTACCTGGTCCCCTGTCTGTGTGTGTCTCCGTATCTCCTCGGCACCAGGCTTGGAAGCCATTCCTTCTCTAAAGTCACCCAACGTGACTTTATTCCTCCCCCCCGCCCCCCTCCCGAATAAGCACTGCTGCCCTGCATTTCAGCTGAGTATTTCCATTTTGCTACCGGCTTGTCTTTAAACTTTGTGATTTATGGCCGTAACTTGGAGGGAGTGTTTTAAATGGAAGATATTTCCTGTACTCCCTTTGAAGGGAAACCCAGTCAGATTGCAACATTTGCTGCTGATTTCGTGACGAGTGCGAGGGAGTTACATTTTAAAGAAAAATAAGCTGCAACCCAAGCAAAGATGGCAAAACACAGGGAGCCTAAATAAAATCTACTTACAGGAGCTCAACATATAAACGTTCAGCGAGCTTCTTAATAGGGTTTGGGGATTTTTTTCGGCGGCTAGTTAAGGTTTAAACAAAATTTTGCCCTTCAGAGGAGTTACTTGCAGAATCCGAGGCACTTCTGATCGTCTAGGTACTCCAGATAAGTGGAGATCCATATTCAGAAACTTATAAAGTACTTCACCTACAGAGAAGTCTTTAAAAGAATAGTCCACGACTGTTTCTGCTCTTCCATTCCCTGGAATTTTAACGCCGAGGCTCCAATATAGGAACTATCTTGTAGCAGATGATTTATGTTGGAGCAGTTCATAAAAAGTCAGATGAGGGGAGGAATAAAAAACCAGGCGATAATGGTGTCCCCTGGTCGAAACCCTCACGTCTGGGGTCTGAAGGCTGCGGGCAGAACAAAAGCTGGGAACACCGTAGTCCTTGGGATAAGACTTTATCCGTCACCTTGGCTGTCCAACCCAGAGTAAGTCCTCTCAAAAGTCAAATGTTTACTTGGACACCCTTCTTTTTCTTCTCAGAGTTATCAGCCTAAAGGTGTGCACACACACACACAAAAAGGGCGATGCAACCCCCCCGGCGGGTTATACCTTCCCAGCGTAGTCCAAAGAGCCTTTGTGGTCCCTCTTTTTCTTGCTTTGCTAAACGTAAATTCCCCCCCGTCAGCACTTAACTCGAAGGAGCGAGCGCCAGAATTAAAGAAGGGAAGATAATTGCGATGTGAAACAAAAGTAGCACTTTAAAAAAGAAAGAAAGAAAAAAAAAAGTGCAGACACCTAAATTCCTCGCCCTGCCTTCCTCCCACTCGCCAGCCCCTCCTCGTCATGGACTTTCCCCAAAACGCGTCTTGGCGAGTTTCTGCTCTCGGCAGCCGTGTGGGAGCGGGGAGAGGCATAAATCTCCCGTGGCGACAGCAGCAGCGCCTCGCATAGCAATAACGGCGTTATTAATAATAGCAATAATAATCATCTTTATTGTTCAACACCTCGCTGCCTTGTCCTCCCCCGGGGGTGATTTGCGCACCCT
>NW_010260610.1:0-815 GCF_000690775.1 Eurypyga helias
TAGAATTTAATATTTATAAATAATTATTTGGTTGTAAATATGTTCCTATTTTCTAATTTTGCTTTTATTACTTTACTGAGTGGAATAAGGAATTTGCTCCTTATGTGTGTGACTCTGAATCTCCACCTATTTGCTGCCAGTTTCAGACAAGCAGTGCCATTATAAGAAGCTGCATGAGTGGATATGGTAGGATGAAAGCAATGAATTTCTGTCTAATCTTTTTCTCTATTCTCTCTATGTCATTTAGGCTGCCCTATGCTCCAGCACTATTTAAAATGTAACATTTTAGTATTTTTTTTTGTTCAACCGTTTTATATGTTCTTTGAAGCAAGAAAAACTTTTAACTTAAGCTAAAGTGCCTGGATGCTCGATTTGAAGTGACTTGAAGCAATAGATATTAATGATGTATAACGAGACTAGAGCCAGGATGGCTTTAAATCTTTTCTTTATTGTATCATTAGAGATCTAGTTTTCTATTGTAGATGTTTTTTGCACCATAGAGTTCTCAGTGCCTGTTGCAAAACTCTCATTCTGCACTACAGAAAGAGCTTTCTTTGACCTGTTTCACAGAAACATTTTCCTGAAGCCATATGAAACTTCACTGGTGTGCTGGTTTTAGTCAGGAAAGAGTTCACTTTCTTCACGTGGGCTAGTATGAAGTTAGGTTTCTGAATTTACCATGAGAGCAGTACTGAAAAGGTGTTTATTTAGCTGGTTCTGGGGAATACTTGCACCAAATTCAAGGTCTTTCTCCACTTCTGATCCTGCAGCTGCGTTCCCAGCTTTCTCGCTACAGGCCGGGGGCGGGGCCACAC
>NW_010260610.1:1073-30854 GCF_000690775.1 Eurypyga helias
GGCTTTTTACTGTTCGCCCAAGCTAAACCATGACAACCGGATAAACGTATCCTTGAAATGTGTACTCGTGGCCATACACATGATGTAATATACCTTAACAATAAATTATGGTGAATAGAATGTCACTAATCCCAAAGACTAATTTTAGCCCAGCCCACTACATGTGCTCTGGTTCAGAACCATCCCCTGAAAAGCATCTCTTCTCCCACTGAGTCAAAAAGGACACTATGCAGAATAACCGTATCGACTTCAGTGAATACCCCCTTCTCCCCCAGCTGGTGTATGCATTGGTTCAACAAACAGTTTAACAAGAGCAATGCTCGCTTTTCAGAAGTGCTGATTCTCTAAAAAGAAAGCAGAAATCCTGCTTCCACCCTCACACTCTCATGTCTTACTCTTTTTCCATACATTTACGCTGTGAGTTGTTTCTCAGCCTCTGGTGTAAGTTCAAAGTCCTCAGTCCTGTTATGTATTTCATGATTACAAGAACTATTTCCCTAGGTTTTCCTATGGCTTGCATAGATACTAAGCTTAGCTGTCAGGACTGGGAATGATAAAGGCATCAGATACAGGTCTCTGACAACTATACTGCTCCCAGAATAATTTAGAGGGGTGCTTCATCATGGGTCTTTCTTACTTTTCACCTTAGAGCAGGAGATCAAGTGGAGCATAACCCTGGCAAGGAAATCCTCATCTAGGAAGATGCATTGTGCTTGTGCTCAAGGCTGGCCTATTATTTTTAAAGTATACTATTAACACCACATAATGGGTTACATGTGTAAGTAATCAGATGTTTCTATTCCCCTCCCTCATTACCAATGGTTTTCCTTTGCTAGTTTTTATGTAGTAAGCAAGCATAAATATCTCAGTAAATCTACAGGAGGGGGCAAGAAATGTATGTAAAGTGTGTAGTACCGATAGATAAGCCGCAAATGTCTTTTGTGGTCTTTAGATGGTGGCACATTCTTGACCATACAAACATTTCAGAAAATATTTTCTAGGCTTCTTACTTCCACCCAGTTCTTCAGTATTTCCTTTTGTTTCTTTTAACCCCTCTTTTCTGCTTCTTGGAAGCAGAAGTTTCTCTCTCAGACCCACTCCCTCACATGTGCACAGTTTCTCATCCTTCTACCTGTCCACTCTGTAGCAGTTTTCTTCCCATTGGTTCACCCATTCTTGGCCATCTGCTTTCTCTTCTTTCTCCCTTCCTCAACTGTTGGCGGCTCTGGTGCTTCTCTCCCTTTTCCCTAATGGATATTCCTTTTGTAGTCTTACTGAGTACATTAATGATTAGTAAATGACAAGGCTTGAGAAAACGGGTGACTACAGCAACCCAACAGTTTTCAAAGGCATTATGCGGCACATAATGTTACTGGACAACAAGATGCTCTGGTGACAAGCAAGGAATCAGAGTGAAGAACCCACTTGTGACTCTCTGATCACACTGTACCTCTGCCTTGAACACAGCATTAAAGCAAAACTGCTGCTGGAATTCTAGCTTTGGAAGCCATCATCCTGCACTACGCCAGGATGAATTGTAAGATACATCGTACTCAGGCACTTCTGCTCTGCAGTGCATTGAAGCTGTGTGCAAAAGATTGTCTTTGCTCTTCCTGTTTACTCTCTTTTTCTTCATAGTAGTTGTAAGAAAAATAAAGAACTAAGCCAGATTTTTAAATTTTGGGTTTTTGGAGCTAACATTTGGTGTGTACAGGTATCTGGTGGAAGAATAATCATAACTAGATAGTTCACAGTTATCTAACATTTTTAAAGTCCTTAAATTATTTTTTATCAATGCTAATTAATTAAGATCAGAATTTCTTCAGATGAAAGATCCTAATTTTTTTGTTGGATCCAAATCACACTGAACAAAGTAGAAAGACTAACAAATTTAAACATAATTTAGGGCTGGCAGTATTAATGAAAACATGCAAGAAGTTTTTTTGGTTAGGATGACTTATAAAGTGTGATTCATTTCTTTGTCTTCCCACCCCATCATGTTTGCTTTCTGTAAATAATGAGCTTGATGGAAATCCTTAGCTAGAACAGTGAATTTTTAAGCAAATATTGCATAATACTCATGGGAAATTTATTTTCAAGTGTTGTTTCTAAGTATTCGCAGTGGAAAATGGGGAAAAGTCTTGATATGGCCTAAGTATATGGTAGACTTTAACACGACTAAGGTTCTGTCCCGGATTCTAAGCCTTACATTTAACCTCTCAAAGGTCAGATATAGAAACACACTATTTTGCCTAAAAAACCCACCTTGTATAACAATAATTTTCTCTTGGATTCACTGCAGTATCTGTTCATCTCCCAAGAGATAGCTAGATAGTCTAGTATAGCAGATTCTTTAGACACAATAGAAATTTAATGATGAAGTGTAATATTAACAACACAGGAAAAATAATCACAATGACACCTGTTCCCAGGAGTACCATTGCCAAAAGACATCAATCCCTGCCACTTTTGTACTCTGATTACACAGATAACAATAAAATGCAATGGTAGTACCCCAGGCACATGAAGAAGGATATTTTATAAGATTGTATTTAAAAAAAATATATATATGTTTTCTGTGTAAAATATAATAAATCTGGCCAGCTCTGTCCTTTGTGTCTAGTGTGGAATTTCAGCTCAAAACAAGGGAAAGAAACATTGTCTGTTTTGAATCAGGGACTTGGCTGTGTGTTTCTAGATTTTCAGCTAAATTATCTGTTGTTGGTACCCCTGGAATTTTTCTTTGACCCTTATTCCCTCACTATCTTATTCTAGAACAAACCCACCAATCTTTTCAAATAACAGAATTCTTGGGTTTTGCCAGCCTTTACTGAGGAGATTCAAGGGTCCTTTCCTTCCAGCCTGGATTGAAACATTTGAAAGAACACAATTCAGCATGGTTTAGATATGAGTCATCTCTCTGATCTCTTAAAATGAAAAACCTGACAAAATACAATCTTAGTGAAATATGTCTGAGGTCTCCCCAGATAAACAAAGATCCCAGTTACCAGGCTGCAGCATACGAGCACCTTCAGTGGGATTTCCATGCCCACTGAAGAATTCAGACATCTAAGCCTCCCTGCCTGCCAAAGTGTAAGGCTGTTTTGAAGCATTTTCTAAAAAAAACCAAACATTGATCTTGATGACAAAGAGGGAACATGCGGACAAGTGCCAGGTGTAATGTGCATGTCTCCTACTTAATAGTCACAGATAATTTATGGTATATTACAGTGCTTCCATGCCAAAAATATGGCTGCTGATTACTACTTCTTTTTTTTTTTGTCTGGATTCTGAGGTTATTATTGAAAAGGTCGGTTTTGCTCCTAAATAATACAGACTTGTGCACCAAAATCTTTTCAATTAAATGCACTGGAGGTACTAGAATTTGTCAAAAGCTTGTTTGAACATTTGTTTTTAAACTATTAAAAATGGATTTGGAGTAGTCAGAAAGGAGTCTGTTAAGAAACACAATATTAAAACTTTATACTATCCATATAGGTCATATTTTGTTACGAGATTTAGCTTGTGTGAAAGGTCCTCAGTGCTGTGCATATATTGAAAGGAAGACATAGAAGAACTTTCCGTCTCCTTTCAGTCATCACTGCTTCCAGAATCATGTTGTTAAAAGACAGGTTTCTTCTCCTTGACCCTGAGACTTTTACATGATCTTGGGAAAAATATGGCAAAGGCAGTGGAGAGAACTCACTTTTCTACACTAGAAATGAAGTGGCAGTGGCACAAGCTACAGCTGACCTTTCAGAAGTGTATTCTGGATGCATCTAAATAGATCTGTGTGCCTCATTAACACAGCCTTCATAATCATTTATTCCACTTTTCCGTTCTAGCAGGATTAGAAATCCAATAGGGGGAGTTCAACTTTGGACTATGCGTCATATTCCCTGGCTACTCCTTAGAAATTAATCACTCTAATCCTCTCTCTTCCTCCTTAATTTGAATGGTGCATTTATCTTTCAGTGAATGACAGCCTCCTGTTACTTGCTGTCACCAGAGTTATTGCATTTTGGAACATCTTATTTTACTTGTTACTATCCCACGTTTTTGTTTGTTTCTGTGTAGCTAACTGGTCTGATAAATATTTTAAGTACTGTACTAGTTCACCCTCATTTTTGCCTATCCTCTTTTCCCATTTTCTTCATGAATTTAGTCATGGTTATCTTCTTCATGTAGACAGATTGTATTTTCATCTCTCCATTTCCTTCACTTTCTCCCTGTTTGGAAGACTATGCTGGGTTTGTGTCCAAAGTAGTGCACTGAAGCAAGGAAGTATTTTAAACAGGAAGTTAGCAGAGCTGACTAGGAACAAAGGGACTGATGAAACAGAGGAACAAAGTTCAAGGAAGTCAACTGGATTGGAAACCACGAGGGAAGAACATAATTACTAAGGAGCAAAAGCTGGGAGGGGTGAGGGGAAGGGAGGGAAAACAGACCTGTTTTCCTGTAAGACAGAGACACGCATGATAAGAAAGGTAGAATTACAGAACTGGGACTGTTGGGAAAGGGATCATTAGCTCAGGGACTAAGGGCAAATCAGCAAAATTGGAAGGTACAAAATCTTCAGTGTAAAATTGAAGCATTAACTGATTTGGTGGGAGAGCAGCACTGAGGGTCGTGCATCCCCTCCTGCCTACCCAGAAAATACTCCTCTGGTGTCTTACTGGGGTGGTAAGCATACTAATGACGAAGCCACCAGCTGTCTTTTGTGTGCTGGCTCATAAATAACTGTTTTAGACTTACACAGTGATGATATGAAATTGCTGTATGTAAGGCAGGGAGGAAGCCACACTCATGTTAAATGCAGAAGCAGGACCAGAGTGATTGATGCTTCCTCTTCTAATTGGGTTTGGAAATATGCAAATAACAACACATCCAAGGAAGAAGAAGGGCATACACAAAGGACTGTGTGAAGATATGGATCTCATTCCTATTCAACATGTTGCAGTGAGCAGGATTAGTAATGCATTCTGAGCAGGGAGAGAAGTAAACATCACTTGACAGACCTCTGGGAGAAGGAGTGGGACAGCTTACCTGGTGGAGGGCTGTGCAGAGTCCCTACTAACAGCCATTTTGCACAGAAATGGAAGATGGATTAGCTAAACAAAAGGTAAAATTAATATATTTTGAGGTTAAAGTCATGAAAACCTATCACTCTGTAGGAAGTAGAAAACAAATTTACTGATATCACATTGCCCACAACTGGTTACTGTATTTTCAGTGGCAATACGATGGGAATAGAAGATCTTTCAGGAAGCTTCTTTATCAAGATGTTTGCTTCATGAGCTGTATAGAGGGTAATTTCACAGGAAGGAAACTGGAAAATATAAATCACTTGAAATAAGGTTTTTCTTCTCTCAGAAACATCATATTAGATTTTAGCATGCCATAATCTGATTGATTGTTGTTCTTCGCTCAATCCCAGTACTGCGTGTGACAAGTACTGGAAACGGTTGCTTTTTTAAAAGTGATTTAATACCAAAGGACAATCCACTGAGACACAAGGGCCAAGACCTCTATTTGGCATGGCTTCAAAGGTTTGCACATTTTACATTGAGATAGATTTCTCCTGGATGATACTCTGCATACAAGCCATTCCAAGAAAGGCTAAGTGGAAAAAATAAACCCTCTGCAGACATGAAGAGTGGAACAGGTAAGATTTCAAGCTCAGAAAGATTTTGTGTAGTCTCTGAATGGGGAATATAATTGAGAGTGGTGGGATAAAACAGTGTAGTATCATAAAATTTCTAGTGTTTCTAACAGCAAGACGTAAGTTCATTCACAGAACAAAACTTGAGATCACTTCCAGGAAACTGGATCAAGTAAGTTGCCTGATTTCTTTTGAGAAGAAAGGCTACCTACCTACAGATAATTACTTTAAAAATGGAGGGAACCCTATGTCAGGAGAGTGAACAGAATAAATTTGGAAAAGCTGGCAATCTGAACCAAAAATACTAATTAAGAAAACTTCCTAGTTGTATTATGATTTCTTGGCAGTAGTTTTAGCCTAAATAACCCTTAAGAACATGAGTTAGTAATGAACCAATATGTGTTAGGATTAATTCCCTCCTTCCTCTGTCCTTTAGTTGCAATGCATTGAATTGCTCTTCACCACTGAGGTATCTAAGCCTGTGCGCTTGCACGGATGTCATGAGGTGATGTGGGCCCTGAACTGGTGGGTGTGGAGCTGGACTGCCCCAAACCATTGCAGGTCTTGAAAAAAGATTTACAATTGACTTAGCTTGCTTGGAGCAGTTGCCATTGGATCTTTCTGAAGTCCCAAGTTCCCTGTGAATTCCTTGCCTACTTTCTCCAACGAGTTTCCATAGTACATCTGTTTTCGAAGGCTTTGAAGAAGCCTAGTTTCAGTGTTTACAGAACTGTGAGGTTTTCAGGAGTATTATAAAACCAAAGAACCATGTTACACTAGAAATAAAAATTCCAACTTTGGTCACGCTAGATGTTTTAGTCTTAAGAAACATGTATGTGTACAGGAAGAAAGCGCACATCCAGGTGAGTTGTCAAGAGTTTGCAACACACCTTGAGTAACTCTCAGAAAAAATGGCATTACATACCCTCTGTTATACACAGAAATCAATGGGCAGTATTCCTTCTGAATATCAAAACCATGTTTCTAAGAATTTCCATTACAAAAAAAAAGTTAAAGGAACTTTAATATCTTGGTTCCAACAAACATACAAAATCTGATCTGGGTTTGTGAAAACAATTCCTCTGACTTCAATGTACCACATATATCAGCAAAATGAAATATGAGAATAAATATGTGCCGTGTGAACACTGTCTAAATTTCCATGACAAACTGAAAACTAATAAAAATGAAATTTTTCCTAACACATCTGTAAGGCAGGAGGTGTTTGGGAAAGACAGAGCTTGGAAAAAATCAAGGCACGCAGAGTTCCACATGTATATGTCAATATTGTGCCTAGTGATACTTGAAAGCAGGATTTTTTTGTTGGTATATCATACCAAGTACAGTGAAACTTTTCAAATTATAAAATGTTCTCTGATGAGACCCAACAATACCATGCTGGTTTGTTTCTATTTGCATTGCCTGCATAGTCTGCTCAGGGGACATGAGCAAAAGTCAATAACCTAAAGATTAATATAACCAAAATAAATTTAAAAAAAGCAAGAAATTAAACACAATGCACCATTTTTTTAAATGTAAAAACAAAGAGGAAACAGGTAAATTATTCTATTAAGAAACTGTGTTAGTATAGTTTACATAAATTTTAACTACTGTTATTTGTTACAGGTAACACTTACTTTAAAACTCAAAGAATTCAGTTTAAAAAAATAACAAAGCAACAATTTAGCCAAAAATATCTCTGGCTTCAAGGGGTCTCCTCATGTCTTTAAAGTTAAGTTGGTGTGCTTGGTTGTTCTGCTGAAGTATTCCACAAATTCTCTTAGTTCTAATAAAAAATTAGTGTCCACATAATATTAAAAGAGCTTCACTTTTTCCATAATGATGAAAAGAAAAATCAGTTAGAACATAAGACCTCTGTTTTGAACTGTGAGTATGTGTTTCTTTGTATTTGACTTGTAGGGATCCCAGTTAAAAGGAAGGCCTAATTTTTATTTCCAGTCCTGTAAAACACATAAAAATCATAAGTTTCTTTCTTATATTTTCATGAGAGATCAATGACAGTGACTTTGGGAATCTATGGCTTGGAGCTTTGAGATTCTTAAAAAGGGTCCTGATATTTAGAAAATATTTAGGTTCCTCTTTTTTCTTGAAATTTCATTCTTTAAAATGCGTCATCAGGAAATAGAAGCACTTTTTTTTTTTTTTTAATCACTATTTTCTGAAAGTGCATTACAAACTGTTTGGCATCAAACTGTTTTTCATTCAAAACTTTCTCTGTTTAAATATGGCCTATTCTGACCACTGGACTGCACCTCTCACTCCTTTAGAAATATGTTTCTCAAATATTAGAAATCAGCTGACATAATTTGCAGTGATTAAGAGCAATTTAGACAAAATACAGTATCTGTTTCAAAACCATCATGCTCATTCTAACTTCTGTTAATGTGTAGTAAGAGTCTGATATAATTGCAGTTCCTTCTATTGCTTAAAAAGCATTGTTTAGGTTGTTTTGAGAAGAATGTTCCACTAAAGCTTCTAAGTTCTCTGTATTTCAGCAACTAAGATCCGAATATCTGAACCTTTTCAAGAAAGAAAACAAAAAAATCCCAAAACCCTACTACTACTAATACAAACCTCCAATGCTATTTTGCATAGTTAGAAAAAAAAAGAAAATTAAAATAAAAAGTAGAAAAATGAAGAATATTAAATCACCACTAAGTGGAAGGAAACCCCAATGTTCAATTATTTTTCGCTGTTCTCATCCAATCTTGCTGGATTTCTGGTCTGCTGCTTGCTTTAGAAGGCAACAGAGTGTAAGAGTTTCCCCACTCTTATTTGGAGTAGCATGCAGAACTATTATAGAATTATTCAGTACTATACTCTTAACTGGAGCCAAGCTTTACTTAGAGTAGAGGAATGTTAAGAACTGCTTCTAGCTCTCAGCTTGTGCCACTTGTGATAAATTAATACAAGTTTAATGCTGCTGTAACAAATGTCATTCTGCATTTTCTCCTAAACTTGTGTTACAGGTCTTATACTGTAAAAGAATTCGGTCTAGGCAGTTACATGGCACTGTCGAAAAGATCCTTGTTAGCACCTCATTTTGATTATAAGAGGGGAGGAAAAGTGGCTGTGGTGATACTGAACTCTCTCATGCTATTTGTGTAGACATAATGTGTGGCCAGATGTAAGATTTGGATACAAATGGGTGTTTTTCAAAGCATCACAAAACACACCTCAAGTTCAGACCCTTAAGGGAAAACCAGAGTAGGTGTAGGCTTACAGACCTATCTTATGACAGAAAAGTCATCTGACAAGTGTTTTTTCACTGATCAAAGAGGGAGTATCGATGACTTTATTAGACTGTTTTGCATTCATCTTCCGTATGGAGATAATGAGTCTTTCCTCTCCTTTCCAAGTTCTTTTCACCTAAAACTGGGTGCAGGCTCAGTAACTTTCCACCCACACCTAGTACCTGAAGAGGATCAGAACTTTCCTTACATGCTCTCCGGAAGAATATTCTTTGTATGGATCTTGAAATTACTGCAGTGAAGAAGAAAAATACATCTTCTGCCTTCCACAGGTTATGGAGTGAGTTTTCTATTTCACAGATGTTGCCAAAGAGGTGAAGCATCTCTTTGCTAACTCTATGATTTCTTTTAAGGCCTGCTTCAACCAGAATTTCTATACAAAAGTATGGGAATGTGGGATGGGACATACGCTTTGCTTGTAACGTTTCCTGCGGGACCTGGCACCAAATTTTAATGTGGATTCCCTGGTTTTGTACTGAATGAGCAGTATAAAGAAAAATGTTGCTAATACAACATTTTAGTACAAGCATTTCCTCATGGTGTTCACGGGAAAGGGAAAAAAACCAACCAACCAAACAAAAAAACCCATAGGAAAACAAAGAATGATGACATAAGCCTTATCCAAAGGGATTCTCTGTACTGAATATACCAAAGGGACAACTAGCACAGGGTGAACTCTTAGAGACTCTTCAGGGGATTACAGAGGGTGAAGGTCAGATATGATGGGATTTTATGACTTAGGGTGTGAGTGGAGGTTTGATCATGTGCGCTAAAAGTAGCAGTTGTAAGAGGTCCTCAGAGACAAATTAATTTTTATTTCATTGTTTCAGAACAGAGGAAAGGGTGTAAGACAGAATACTAGTGTAAGAGATTGCAAGCTTGCAAAGATTCCCAAGAGTCAGACTTTATGCAAATTCAGGTGTTTCATAATTCACTCTGCTGCTTCTGTCTCCAGCAATTAACAAGATTTATGCCTATGAGCTGGAATCAAATTATGATTCTATACGTTTCTGTAAATGCTGTTCAACATAATATCACCCAGGTTTGCAGATAGTTCATAAAGAAGTTATTTATTGAGATGTGAACTCACAAAACTTTGTGTAAATGGTAAGGTTAGTAATACCTTTTTTTTCCTATAAGACACATTGGTGTCTTTTAGGGAACATTTCAAGGAGTTTCACTACGTTAATCAATGTATTTCTATATTTGTACACCTAATCAAAGCACATCTGCTTTTCAGCTGAATTGCTGTTCAATAAGAGAGTCACAGAATCAAAATTATTAACTTTATTACATTGATTTCTTTTGTTCTGCATGTTACTCAGATTGCAAAATTAAATATTTTCATTTTAATAACTAAAACCTGACATAAAATCATTCCTTTATAAACATTCTTCTCTGTCAAGACTACAGTATCTTAAACTGCAGCCACTGCCATTCATCATCGTAGCTATGAGGATTCAACAACCCTGTAGATGGTTTTTCTAAACATTTTCCTCACTAAACTTGACATCTGTTACCCAGAATCTGTACAGAAAAGCTTGTTGCAGCTGCTTGCAGAACAAGCTGTTGGAACAATCTGATGATTGGGACACAGGACTCAACCCTTTCTCTGACTGAAAACAAAAGTTTCCTAAAGCAGACAGGTCTTCCAGTCAGTTGCACACCTTCAGAAGATATTTCTGACCATGGAAACAGTTATAAAAAGTAAAGAAATTTAACTGTATGCTGTAGAGATTGTTATCAATTACATGGAATATCTCAAGGCTAACACATTGGAGGTTAATGGAAATGCTCCATCCAGGCAAGACCTCATGAAGCCAAGAGCAGAGACAATGCATACATGGCTGTGGGGCTTGGCTTTAGTCACAGTGCTACTCCGAGCCAGAGGAAACGACAGCACTGCTTCCCAACCCCAGTCCCTCTGGAGGGGCAGTCACCCCTGGGCATGCACCTCTGCCCTGCAAACATGTCAGGATGAGAAGGGCTCCACCTGGGCAAACTCACCCTTGCCTGGGCTTTGGGACCTTCACAAACTTTTGAAAGCAGAACCAGCATAGATGTTAAGGTTGTCTTTGCTCTCGCCTATTGAAATGAGACGATAATAAACCTACCCCAAATTGTTACTGAAGCCTGGTTCCCTCTGTGTGCAGAGCTGACGTACTTTCACTGGAATACGGTCTAGGCACCTGGATATATGGAGATGCCACTGAGGTGGTGTGAAGCTCACAGCAGAGCAGAGTAGCTGCAGTGTGGGACCCTATTTCACAGCCAAGATTCAGCTTGGAGGTGATGGGAAGCTCACAAAGCCTCCTGCCCCAACAACCTGAGTTCCTGGGGCCCTGAAAAGGAGCAGAGCTCTCCGGTGAGTGCCAGTACTGCTTACATTCACAGGTTAACAAAGAGGAAGGTCACACCTAGCACTATTGCCAGGATACCTAACTGAACTATAATTGATCTGTTAACTGCTGTCTTCCCCAAATTAATTGGTACCCTCTTTACTCCCCTTAGAAAGTTGTTTTGGACTTAGCTGTGACTGGGAAAGATTTGCCCCAGCAGGAGCCTTTAAGGAAGTGATTTTCTGGGGGGCCGAGCCAGTACTACTGAAATGTGTGAAGGGGCCCACAGGCAGATGGACTCGGTCCTTTCTGCTGCCAGCACCTGGCAGAAGATTGAACAAGGATGAACAAACTTTCTGTAATGAAACCCAAATGGTGAAGTTATTTTCGTGTTTCTCTCAGCACTCATAATGCCATTTAGCTTTAAGTAGAAGGAAAATATTAGTAAAACTGTTACAGTCATATCTGAGTTCTTAGTTTAAAAAGCAGAGTTTTAATCATACCTAAAAAATGGCTGAAGTTAGGAATTTCATTTTCAGCCTGTTTTACATTTCTTGTCAAGTGAAGAAATAAAAAAAAGTATAATTGAATGTTGGCCATATAATTATTTTAAAAAAAATCACAGAATTTTCCCTATGTTTATTGACTTATCTGAACTGTTTCACTGCTGACTTGAGCACCACAAAATAGATTGTCTTAGAACTGGAGAAACCATTTTGATTCTTTTTCTTTTTCTTTTTTTTTCAGAACAGACGACATTGGCTTATGCCAAGAAGTGGTTTTCCAAAATGTGTCAGTTCTGGTGGAGGCTTTGAACATATTGTTTTAGGGAGACTTTCCTTGGTCAAAGGGATTTTATCCAATGTGGAAGACACCAAACAACAAAATCTGTTCTCTTCTAAAGAAATATTTAAAAATGGATGCTTTCACATTTCATAGAATCATAGGAAGGCTGATTGGATCTCTGCACGTCACCTAGTCCAAACTCTGGCTTGAAGCACGATGGTAGCCAAAACTATAGCAGATCAGCTGTAGCTTAACCTCACTGTGTGTGGAAAACCTCCATTGATGAGTCCACAGTCATTCTGTATAGCCTGTTCTGATGATGGACATTCTGTTGTGAAGGATTCTTCTGCATGAGAGAGTGGGAATGGGGCCTATAGATCTGCAGGTTTAGAAGGAAAAAGAGTTACCAGTGAAGAATAGGGAGAGTCAAGGGAACATACATTCTGACAGGGAAGCATGTAGAAATTTCCCAAGGACTGACAAACTCTGGGGGCTGTAAGCCCCGTTGAATCTGAAAGAACTGATAAATTTGGACACCAAGAGCCAGCCAAACCTGCCAAAGGTCAACTGTGCACACTGGCGTGAGTGGCAGAGTGTGTAACTTGGACCAAAACCATGGGACCAGCAACGGCTGTGCAGACAGCGGCTGCAGGGCTATATATGCACCTGATGAAACAGGGGGTCTCTGGGGGACTTCTCAAACAGCCGTGAAGAAGGCAGCACAACCCTCAGCGTGTGAGTCTGCTGCTGGGGTTGGCCTTCCCACCGCTGTTTCAACAGGGCAACTGTGAGTGAATGTGTGAGTCAGCTGCATGAGGGAATAACTGAATGTGGTGCCTGAATAGTTATCTGCTATTAATAACAACAGGCTAATGAATAAAAGGTGTTTCCAAAATTACGGGTTGTAGTCTGCCCCTTTCCCAATGTCCTATTAGGGAAAAGGGATTTTACAACTTCTGTTTTCCAAGAGCCTTCTTGAACTGGAGGTCCAAAAATGGTCACATTACTAGAGGTGAAGCCTAAAATTTCTCTTTGATAAAACTGAATTGTCATTTTCTTCCAGTTACAAGTTTGGAGGTTTTTTTATTTTGTTTTGGTTTGGTTTTTTTTTTTTTTTTCCTTTGGTAGACTACTGTTTTTCAAGAATATGTTCTTTGTCTGAACTAGCAACACTGAATTTGAATTAAACACTTTTCTGCTGTTATTTTATCCCGGCAGTGTATCACGTTACAGAATGCTGTGTGAAAACACACATTCTTGCTTGGAGAAAGAGAAATTGAAAACAAAAGCAATTCCCATCTAAATTGCTCAGGTCCCTGCCACAAGTCCTTCAATTGGCTTGAGAACCTAAAGCATTTCTGAACTCTCCCATTTGTGTTACTCACCCTTTCAGTGATTACTTTTTCTGCGTTACTGATGGCTGCCATGCAGGAGAGGCTGTGAATGTTTTCTCTGATGCAATCCCATTGTCTGGTGCTACAAATAAGAGCAATAAATTTGTATGTAAATTTAGTCAGATTAAATTCTAGGTCTTTTCCTGCTAGTGGTGGCATCAGGGTGGGATGTGGCAAGGACTAAGGAAATGCTGGAAATTACCTAGACTACAGCCTAAACCTCAGTTTCTGTGCTACTTTCTGCCTTGTCCCCTCTGTGAAATCTTCCATGGATATTGCTGTTGCTAAAGGTAAATTATTGTAGTCTTCAGCTAGTCATTTCACCAGCCTTTCTCTTTGTCTCCTTTCCAACCCTATGCAGGCATGGAGTTTTGTTTGGAAATGACACTATTGTAATATCTTATCCAAATTCAAAAAGCCATTTTAGACTGCAGAGAAGGAAATCATAAGAAATCAAAACAATTCTCTCCTTGCCCCCATTTCATTCTTTCCCTCTTACAATTAAAAAGAAAGACTTGCATAAATCTTAGACAAGCCTAAAAAATGGTCTTCCTTAAAAATACAATAAAGCCTATAAGAGATTCGAGCCCTAATTGGCATTCTGCTCTCCTTAACCTCCCACAAAACATGCCTCACGGTCCTGCTTCTGCTAATAGGGATCTGTGTTGTTTTCAAACTTCTTTTTCCAGTCCCTTGAATCGTGGCTGAAGTTTTCACTGCACACAGGCTGGAGCCTAATGTCTTGGGACAGTTAATACGCACTCTTTTTCCAGAGAAATTGTGAGGGTTATCAAAAAGAGTTTATTGTCTGAATAAAAGTCTTTGAATTTCCTGCACCCCGTGTTCGGAAGATACATTTGATAAGCACACATAGGAGGAGACTTCACAGAGGAAGTCATTGCTCTCTTGAAAGGCTGAGGGAGTTGTTTGTAGGAGGCAGAGGGTGATGGAAGGGAGTAGCACTTCCTGCTTTAGAAGGGGTAGATAACCGTATACATAAATTTTCTTTCGAACAGGTTCTTTTTCATCATCAGAAATGCCAACTGGTCTTGGCTACCTATCCTCTGCTTCTGTGTACACAGGAATATTGATGCCACATCAATCCTATACATACCTCACAGCAATAGTGCAGCCCTTCCTGTGTTTTGTTTACACAGCACAAGACCGTTTCATTGAAACCTTGTGTGCCTGACTTGCACAGCTGTTGTAATCGCTCTTCATTATATCTCTGCAGCTTTGCTCCGGGAGAGCCGGGCAGGACTGCTTTCATTGGAGTCAGCGGCCATGCTATGCTGCTGAGGCTTTTCTCTTTTATCACTCCCCTCACTTTACCCTTTCTCATGTTTGCCTCTCTTGGCATGCATGTGGTCTTGTATGCAGGCCTGCAAACAGAGCTATGGCAGCCGTGTTGATGAATGCTAACTAGGCAAAAAGCTGGTGCAGCTCCAAGTAATCATTTTGCAAGTAATTCATTTGGATACTGAATACCCAGCCTGCAGTTTTTATGCATCTACCAAAGGGATAGCTCTCTGCATTAATTTAACACTCCTTCCAGCGGACATTTTCATCCTTTTCTCCCAGTTCTGATTTCTTTACAATTTGTAGGACTGCAGTATTGCTGTAACTGTACCTAAAAGAAGCCTCTTGCAGAATTCCTTCCAGACACACAGGTATGCAGGCTCCCATGCCATGTTGGCCAGGTTATTATTCAGCAAGGGACGTCCCACAGTCAGCACATACCCTGCCCTCACATGTGCTTTATGCTTCTAGCAAGTTTCAGTGGCTGCTAGTTCAGGAGGTGCATGCAGCAAATAGTTTCTTAGGAGGAAGAGAAATCTCTCTTAAGAGGGATAGAAGGGTCTTGCTGCTGGGTTTGAAGGAGTTTTCTTCTGCTTTTATGAATTAAGCTGTGCTGTGCTTCTCCTCTCTCAATGGCAACCCAAAATATATACTGTAATCTTATATCTGGATTCTCGTGGCAATTGGCCTGGATGTCAGGAAGCTAAGCCACCTGATGGAGCCAATGACATGAAGCCTTTCAGGAGCCAAGGCGAGGATAAAAGTCAGTCCAGTCCAGCTCTGGCCTTTTACTAAGATGAGACAAACTCACAACTTTCCTGAAATAAAACAATGTTACTTAAATAGTTGCTTAAGTTGGACACATTGCCATGTAAGGCAGGTCTATTATGTGGAGACACTCCTCTTGGGTTGCATCTTACCTTGGAGACAGCAGTTGGCATAAGCTTCTCAGGAAATGTAGCAGATTGGGTGCGCCCCTTGACAGCCAGAGGAAATAGATGGGCCCAAACCAGGACATTTCAGGGTAGGAGCCTGAAAGAGATGACAGTAATTGCTGTGTCCGGAAAGCTAACCTTAATGACTTACAGGTAGTCTAATCCCCTGATTTAAGGGCATAAACTGTGTCCTTGCCTCTGAAATCTGGTCAATGACATGCATCCCTGACATACCACTTCTCGGTCATACTCATGAGGACAAAGACAATACAGTGCAGGGAGAGAGTAATTTCTATGAAATGTTTATCTAAACTACATCATAAGTTCATGGGATCCATGGTTCTTATAAATACCACAGCTGTCATTCACTTATATGACCATTACTATTTCTGTCCTTGCTTTACAGATGGGCATTAATGATTCTTGCAGTTACTCTTAAAATTGTATAGTCAGTGGATTGTTTCAAGAGTTAAGGCAATAAGTGAGGTTGCTTATGTAACACATTGACTCTTTATGTAATTTTAATTAACCATTGACACATATCTACCTTTTTTTTTCCCTAACCCTTGTAAGAATGTAATTATTAAACACACCCACACCATTGTCTGGACATAGAGAAAATCTGAGCAGATTAAAATGTTTTCCAGAACATTTATTTTAGCATCTGAAGGTTAAAGTCTAGTTTCTGTTAGGGTGTAATTTCCCTGTACTTTTAAACTGGCATATTCGTCAATACTTTGCAGCTGTCACACATATCAGTAGAAGTTCCTGTGTTTCACCTAATTTAGCTTCAAGATCCCTGACAGATGAAATGCTTCTTTCAAATGGTTGTCCTATAGAAGCATCATTATCCTACATACAAGCATGACATTTTGTTTAAGATTACCCATCATATGATGAAACAGAGCTTAGAAGAGGTCCTTGCCAATCTTTCCATGCATTAAACCAAGGAAATGCAAATAAGGACAGGATGAGAAGATTTGGCTCATATCCTTCTCTTGGGCCAATAGAACATGACACTAAGAATTATAGACAACTTGCATTGGTCTTGGCTGTGTAACAAAAATTGCATATTTTCTGCTTCTCCAATTTCAGTTGCAATCAAGGTTAAAGAGCACAAACACTTTTTTTTGCATACAGTGTTTTTCTCTAACCCTGTAACTGTAACAGTAGGAAGTAAAATTTGAAAAACAAACAACTTTAAACTGCAGTACTATAAGGTTAAGTCCTTGGTGAAAATCACTTCATCAGTGAGTAGAATTTTACCTCTGATTCAGGTAAGGTCAGGACCTTACCTTATTTATATTGCAGATGCATAATACAAAGATATTTTTTTATGTTTACAGACGTTATAGATTAATTCCATCATACTGCCATATTTCTGCTGTATTTCTACTTTTCTTTTCATAGGTTTGTATTCAGCCAAGAGACATTGTGACATCACCTGTGTCAGTGGAGCCATGACCCATGGCTCCACATGTGCAGCACCCAGCCCAATGCCAAGGTTGTGCTCAGGTTATTGAGGTATGCAGCAGCCTGAGCTCTGCTACACCCCAAACCCAACCATCTCTCTCCAAAGGACAATATGAAGTGAATTTTCTCTGCAGCACAATTTTACCCAAACTGAAAAAAGTAGAGGTAGTCAGAGTAAACTGATGAAACACAGTAGAAAATTAATCACCTTTCACCTTCTTCCTAATTTGAATCCGTTTCATAAGAGTTCCTTCATAAACAGAAGAAAATATTGAGAATGACATGCATTTTCTTTCCAGACCCACTGTGATTACCTCCTTTCCATCCATCCATCCATCCATCCATCCATCCATCCATCCATCCATCCATCCATCCATCCATCATTTCACACATCCCCAGTCTTTAGTCAAGGGATTATATAACATCTCTTTACTCTAGTGCATTTCTTCATGTCCCTCACCCCAGGAGCCTCAGCTGTTCATGCTCTACTTGTCATTTGTCCCAGTCTCTGTGCCTTCAAGAGGTAATTACTACATTTGAAGATCTCATTCAGTACCACAAAGATGTCTTGCAAGAATTCCTGAATATTGTAGAAAAGCAAGATGAGACAAAGAAAAAAGCCAGAGAAAATACAATATTTTCTTTAGAGACATGTGAAAATACTGATAATTACTATGATAAATGTTTTCCATCCCATGAGTCATCTGTGGAGGAAAATCCCAACTAATACCCAAATCTTTCTTTGCCCACCTTTCCCTCCTCTTCTCTGGATTATTTCCTTCCTTTAGCACACTTAAAATATCCCGGTCACCTCCTGGAGTGAACAGATCCTGCCTTACATAATCCTCTGGACTCTTCCATTCTTGAGAGCCTTTTTATAATTGTAGTATTGCAGTTTATAAAGAAGTTGCCTTAGAAAAGTTCTCTTAGGCTTAAAAAAGATTATCTGATGTTCGACTGACAAAGAATATCTTTCTTCCTCTCAAAGATGCTGAAAACAAACTAAAAGCTTCAAGAAATAGAACAGATGGTTGATCGTTAAAAAAAGACTGTCAGCTATCTTTTGGAGAGCAGGGGGCATATCATAAAGTCAGAATAACCAAAATAATCAAACCGTGCTAGGCCTTGCTAAGGAAATTAAAAAAAAAAAAAAATACACACACAAACCTCTCAGCAGAGAACTGGGTAGATTTTCTTGTTGCAGATATACAAAAAACATAAGGAAAACATTCAGGGGACAGGATGCAGTGTGGAAAGGATTCAAATGTGGGACAAACATGACATGTGTCCTTTATTTCATTTTCTAGTAAGGAGGATGATGCTAAATTGCCAGCAGAATTATATTTAGGTTTGGATATTGCCATGTCTACATGTAGAAAGCCAGCATACACAGACTGAGGTGGCAGATGAAGTGCCTGGAATACATATAGTCTGATCCATAACGGTTGGTCCAGTAGAAAGATTTTATAATTGATCTTCCAGCTTCAAGAAACACTGTCTGACAGCAGAGCAGTAGAGATACCCAGGCCAAGGAAAGGTATTCAGAACAAACATGATACAATCTGTTCAACATCAGCCTTGTACAGGGCTTTTGAACAACTTTTAGAAGAAAGACACACAAGTACAAGTAAATACAGGTTGAATTAAATAGATTGATAAAAATCCTACAAAAATGTTGCCAAGGTTGGTTTTAGTCATGCTAAATATCTCCTTCTATAACACCCATTTTTTGAACAAAGGGTGAGTGATGGACCTATCTCACCTGCTTTTAGTAAAACATATCATAGAATGGCTTCTCATAGAAAATATCAAGGTTAAAATGATGGAAATGGTCATTACTACAGGAATCATTAGAGAAGAAGAAAAAAGAGAAATGAAAACAGACTTTACTGATAGGGCCAGACAGAAGCTACTGGTGGAGTCCTCAGAGACTTACACAGGATGATCTTAGGCAGTAATGACTTGGGAACAAGAAATGGAAATGTAATAATTAAATTTACTGATACTACAAGTTTGAGAGACATCATCAATGCACAGGAAAATCAGAATATCATACTGGAAGAACTGAATGACCTGGTCAACAGAGATAACTGAACAGGGATAAAATTTAATCATACAAAGTGCCGTCTCAAGCATTAAGGACCAATAGCAAGACCCAGTAATATAAACAGGGAACTCATCAACTGAAAGTGACAGAGAAAAGGAAAGATTTAGTGTTTTAATCAATCACAGCATGACTATGAGCTGCAAATGGTGCTGTGGTCATGAAAAAAGCAAATGCATCACATAAGGTGTTCCCGCTGAAGACAGGGAACTTATAAATACCTCTGCATAAAGCATCAGCAAGAGCTCATCAGGAATGCTGTGCACACTTTGTTCACCCACATTCAAGAAAGATGAACTCAAGCTGGAGAAAGTGCCAAGCAGTGCTACTAAGATGATCAGGGGAGTGATGAGCCTATCTTACGTGAGGAGGGTAACATCACTTGGCTTGTTTAGCTTAGCAACACATGGGAACAAAAGGGGGTATAATTGCCCTCTCTAAAAAATACCAGGGAAGAGAAAAGCTATTTAAACCAAAGGATGCTGCTGGCACAAGGACAAATGAGTGTAAGCAGTCATGAACAAATATGGGTTGAAATTAGATGAAGGTTTGTGTGAGAGGAGTGAGGTTCTGGGACAGCAGTTACTGGATCGAATCAGAGAGGCAAATTCTAATTAGGTTTAAAATGGAGCTTCGCACATTTCTGAATGAGATTATGTGGTGTGTTTTCTGATGTTAAAAATGGACCAGACTCAGAAGCTCTCTTCCATTACTATGGTTTTTGCTGCTATTTTAGGCAATTAGCACATATGGCTGATTTTACAGCCATACAAGTTTTTAAGGGCCCCTCTATGTGTGATAGGAGTGTACATCAGATTTTTATGTACTGTAGATTTCTTGAATGTGTTCATGGAGACACAGAGAAAACTTATGTGGGAAATTAATATATACTGCCTGTGCAATCCTTCCTGTCGTCAATGTCATATTCTTAAATGTTCTGCACAGTTACAGTCAGACATTTAAGGCTTCCGTCACTTTTCTGGAGAGACTATTTCAGGGTCCAGTTGACCCTTAACACCACTTAGCAATTCCAAATTTATGTTTTCCTGAGATCACTTTGAAGTCATTACCCTATCCTTATCTTTTTTCTGGAGGTGCAAAACATTTCAGCTGCTTCTTAACATTTAATCAGTATTTAGCCATTTACATTTCCCTCATAACTTATCTTGCCATCCATCATTAATACAGCTCTCGCCACAATTTTTGTAATTCTGTTGTCAAAGAAATCAATGATATTCTGGCTAATAGCACTCTGAGGGTAGAAGACTGCATTTATCTAATATTTCACTCTGAAAACTTTATACTATTTATTTAAAAGGTAAGTCTGACACTTTTGCTTTTTCCAGGTTAAATGCAAACCCCAGTGAGTGAGTTCTGAGACCAACAGCTGCCCCATTAACAAGAATTTTTCTCCACAATAACCCGCGTGTGGAAGTCACTGGTGGAAGTCCCAGTCTGATATTGCCAGCATCTTTTCCTGAAATAGCTGAGTCTGACCTGAAAACACCTCTTCCCCACAGAAAGTGTGCGGGAACAAGTCATTCTTTAAAATTGTACACAAGCACTGCAGTATTATGAACATAGCTATGTAAGAGCACTGGGGATGAGACGGAGCAGCTCATTCTCCCTCTACATGAGCCTTTGCAGAAGCCACTGCTGATCTCCCCTTGCACCTTAAGGGATGGAGACAGTGATGGCAGGGACAGCCAAAACCCAGACACACTCAAAAGAAGGGAACTCAGGTGTGTATGTTCATTTTTTCCCCACAAGATAGCTTTAGATTGTTATGGCAGTGTGATAGATATTACTGAATAATCATACTAGGACATTTCTCCACATTATCCTCTAATTCTTAAAAAGCACAGTACTCAATGCTTCTTCTTTTACTTCTCCCTCTACAGAACTTTCAGAAGAGCTACAAACAATTCATCTCTCCTTGGAACAGTATGCAGAAAAAACAGGTAAGTTTTCCTTTACATGAGAAAAATTATGTGCCGCAATATCTGCATTTGCTACAAATTATCCAGACTTCTATATTTATGTTGCTGTTCCTAGAGCCTGAGTATATAATTACTGCACGGAGATGTATAGAGGACACTTTTTCAGCAAAATTTGTTGTACTTCAGGCAAAAGTCAAGGAACAATATTTCTATTTCTATAAGAAAATAAATTCGTGCAAGATTTATTTGCTTTTTCTAGACCCAAAATCAGCAGCATTAACACTGTGGAAACTTCCCATATAATTATTTAACTTTATGAATTCCTTTTTCTTTTCTTTGTATTTTGCACTGAATGCCGATTTAATTGGTGCTCACCAGAAGACAGATAAATACAATTATTAAGAAAGAATGAGAGAGGGAAAAGATTTTTTTTCTGAGTAATATTTTAAATTTTTTGATGACTGGACTGCAAAATATTTAATATATAATGCTTTTTATTTATATAACCAATGAAAGCAGATCCTGCTATCCTTGTTAGCAATGATTAATACCATACTTCCTGCATATTATTATTCAGCTGTATGTGACTACTCATGGACTAAAAATCTTCATTGCATGCAGAAAGCTAGTAGAATCTGGACCTAATCAATTAAGTTGCAAAATACAGGGGAATCAAAGAAGTATGCTTGTTGTTTCCTTTAGACAACAGTTGACTTCTACAAAATACAGAGGCTGAGGTTTGTCCCACCTTTGAGGATTAGCAATGCTTACACTTTTTGCTAAATTTCCTGCTTTTCTGTTCTTTGGCAGCACAATGTAAGATGTGTCTCTGACAATCAGTGTCTTTAATTTTTATGTAATAAGCCTATAAATCTGACTGCAGGATTGATTTTTCTGGAAAACAATAGA
This sequence comes from Eurypyga helias, assembly GCF_000690775.1. Classification (NCBI taxonomy): domain Eukaryota; kingdom Metazoa; phylum Chordata; class Aves; order Eurypygiformes; family Eurypygidae; genus Eurypyga; species Eurypyga helias. The sequence goes on from NW_010260610.1 coordinate 23,187, forward strand.
TGGGCAATGAATCAAACTACAAATGTTGTGACCTAATTGTTTCAAAGGGACTCTGCTAGACCTAGATTTTCAGTTAAGGGAACATCTTAGGATAAGTATTTTTATAGCAATCCATCTTCTGGTGAAGAAATAAATAGTAATGGTTGATTTATGGATATGCAGACCAGAAAAAAATAGCCTACAGTTTACAGCTTCTTTGGTGTTGGTTCATAACCAACAAGCCATCCAGGATATTTAAATACCACTTATTTTTTACTCAAATTTTTGTTAACTTCCTGGGTGATTCTGATTCTAAGAACTTGAGGTAAGCAATTGCTCTGTTGTATTCTAAGAAATAGGAAATGGTTGGGTCTGCAATAGTTTGATAACCTGGTATCAAGTGACTTCAAAAGATGGATATCTTCGAGTTAGGGACTCCATTTCCTATTCAGAAGTCCAAGTATTCATTTACAGGAGTTTAGTGCTTAATTTGGTGCCTATGCATGTGCTTTAATCAACTTCTAATTAATCATTCAGAAACATTAAGGAGCTGTTCTTAAAAAAAATCATTCAGTCAGCTGAATAAGTTTTACAACTAATATAATTACAAAAGGTACAAGTAACACATAAAATATACCAGTAAATGAAACCAACTACACATATAACAGGGTTTACACAAGTATAGGTGGTTGGTAGACAACCCCTCTGTTTTAGACTTAGTGTACAAGTTTTCTCTTGTGACCATCCTTTGTCACCCAACACTTTCCTTAACTAGAACAAAGAAAAGACTTTAATAATTATGTCCTTCCAAGAGGAAAAATTATCGTTTTTCTTTTGGAACTTTTTTGCCACATTGGCCATTATTTCCAACATCATCTTGGTTCTTCCAAGGAAATACATGCTAACATCGTGGAACACCCGAAAGAGCATGAAAATGTAAAAGGAGGTCATAAAATCACAGATTCGAGACTCAGTTGAAGACTTGAGTAGCAAAGGACATTTACATGCTACAAAATTCATTGCTACTCCGGGCAATTCCTTTGCTCTGACAGAAGTTGGCCTATGGCAGTGCTGCCACCAGCACCTCTCCCCTGTTTATCAGAAAGAGCCAAGTTTTGCTATGAAATATTCATTTCTGGTAGATCCCGGCTGCTCTATCCTGTCAAGTGGATGACTGTCAGCCTCAAAGGCAGCTGTACATGCAAATTAATCACTCTGTTTTTATCAACAGCAAATGCATCTCTCTGGAGTAGCTTCTTCTCATTTTAAAGGGGGAAAAAAAAAAAAATCTATCACTTTTCTGTCCACATAAGTAAATGCAAGAGTGAAGCTGAACTGACTGCAGGAGATTTGTGCTGGAGATATTTTTCAATCACTTTCTATCAGAAAGGTAAAAGCGACAGGACAAAAAAGCTTACCTTTAGGAGAGAAAGTAAAGCTTGCTCGCAATGCTTTGTCTCATCTCGTGATCCGATCTTACCAGCAGAGCTTCTGTTGAATTAGCTTGGCTGACTCCTTGCTGGCGATGTTCCTAACACAAGCAGAGATACTGGCACAACACATTTTCTCCAGAAGAAGATCTGAAAATTTTCTTGTAAGGATCAACTTTAAAAATTCATACTGAGAAATAATGATGATTGATACTGGGGAAAAAAAAAGTAGAACAAACAAAAGCAAGCTTTAAAGTATTCATTTCGTCCCTAGACAGAAACGGTACTATGTCAAAAGAAATACTTTTGAAAATGAGCATGCTTATTAATTTCCTTTGAAACTGAAAAACAAAATCAAACTCCTCAGTTTTTCTTGATGATTTTATGCCACTAGAACTGTGGAGCAGTTTGAGCTCTTACTGTAACACAACCTATGCAATTGCCTTTGGGAAGCTGTATCTCTGCTGTGTCGGTACCTGTAAAATCACACTGATTTCAGAAAAGTAAAGACAGAGGCACCTGAACCCAAAAGCACAAAGTTTTTGCATACTTCTTTCCCACCAGCAGCCTCTAGTCAATGGAAAAATGCTTTAGGGCTGCAGTGCACAGGGAGACTGAGTGACACTTCCCAGGCAGGGCACAGAGAAAGAATTACCAGATTACTTCAGTTTCTTGCCAGAGCCTTCATGTAAGCAGTTTCTAAAATTTCCTGTCCAAAATTTAAGTAGAGGGTGGTGGTACAAGCAAGTGAACCCTGAGGGGAAAATGATTCTTTTAATAGGGAAAAAGGTCATGTGCTGTAAATGAGTAAGAATTGTGCTGCTATGTACCAACCAGCTCTTGAACAGAAAGTATATAGAGGCAATTGTTTTGAACCATTTTTTTTTCTTTTTTTGCCTGTGGATCCCTAGAAAATTGTAATGTCTTTTAGACATTTTTATTGGTAAGATATCTGTGTGGCATATAGGTCCTTTTCCTTTCTTTTCTTTTTCTTCATTTGTTTCAAACAACAAAGAAACACGTCTACCAGTCTTCATAGAAGCTGTCCATCGGTGCACACAGAATCACTGGCTACTTGCTAAAAATCTCCGACTTAGGCAGATTCAGTACTACATTTCACCTTGACTTCATTTTTTTTTTCCTTCCCTGACAAAACTATGACAAGCCTTCCTAGTTCCATTAAGATTTAAAGAAAAAAAAACACCCAAACCCAAAAAAAACAAAAACACCAAAAAAAAAAAACCAAACACACAAAAAACCAACACCCAAACAAAAACAAAGAGAAAGTGGGCTCAGAGAAACCAGACCCTTCCTGGAGCGGCAAGGAAGCACGCTGAGCCAAGTGCTCAGCAGTAGCTGTGAAGTGATGTCTGCTGCTCAGGCATCAACACTTTGTGGGGTTTTTCGTAACAAGGCAGACAGGTACTGTCCTACCCACAAGTCTGTACCATGGCACTTTCACCATGCTGAAACAAGAGCTCTTTTTTTCATAGATGTGAAAGCTGCTAGACTGCAGAAAGGTGAATTTTGCACTACCTATGACCTATGAATGTATTCCTCTTACAGAGCACAGCAGATTTTTCTGCCTCTAAAATCCAGATTTCTCTTGCTCTGTCTCAGGGTGGCACTGGGGTGTATTCTGGAGTCTCCTTTGTGCTTGCACTTTATACCACAATTACTGTGTCTTTATCTACTGGATTTGACATCACCATGTCAAGTATTGATTTCTAGCACCACAGCTTGGGTGATAGCTTTAACCATTCAATCATCCTTAATAGCCAATTCTACACATTTTTCTGCTGTCTCTCTCTATTGCTGACTGCAGTATAAACAGCCATAAATTTGCTAGCACTTCTCTGTGGATTTACACAGCAATACTGAAGTAACGTGGACTCCCAAATGCAGATTGTCATAATGAACTGAAAGCTGAAAGCTGGGAGATAGCAGGGAAGGAAAGTAACTTTCAGATGTCTCAGGTATAATAAAGAATGTGAAATAATTTCTAGTAATGCTTAAAGAACTCAGAGGTGAAAGTTCCCAAAGAGACAGGATGTACTGTGTCGTCACAGACAGCCTGTGTTATGGAGGGTAGAGCCCGGTGGCAGGCCTAGAAGGACAATTCATGGAGAAGTACCTGCTTTTGCAGTCCTGGAGCAGAGACTTGCAGGCTGGGAGTCAGGACAGGCAGCTAGTGGGGCTGGGTGCCTGTGGGTCACTTGAGAAAGGAGCCCTGAAGTGGGGACAGAGTACAGGATTGCAGCTACCAGTGTTCTTGTGCAGGGGGTTGAGGCACCTCTAGATTCCTTCATGCTCAGCGATAAAACGCTGTGGCAGCTCTTGTTAAGAAAAGCCATGTCAATTCTCCCAGGCAGAACAAGGCCTCTTTCAACCCTCTTATACTGCTGCATCCCACTTACCTTCCCTCCAGCACAATGAGGGTGCATGCTGTCTTTATTTGGGTTTGAATAGAAACATCCCTTTTCTTTTTCTTCTATGTACCAGATTTTTTAATTTGACTTATACCATAAAATAACTAGGAAAAAATATTTGAGATTCCCAAGGGAACATTAGACATGGGAAATCTGATGGGAGTGAAATCTACAAGCAGGACTCTGCAAGTGTCTTGCCAAAGCACCACTGCTGAAAGAGAGGAACTATTAGGTTGCATCACGTTATCTTCACCATCCACATAGTAATGGAGCGAGAGTAGCCAGGATTTAATCTCACTGTTTCCATAGGACTGTGTGCGGGCATTACAGACAGCTTTAACAACAAAACTTCAACAGCCATTCATTTATTACTATGCACAATCTACTACTTTTTCATTACAGAAAACAGTAAGAGCAAGCTAGTTAACAACAGGTTTCTTGCCCTGGAAGGATGTAGCCTGACATTTCCTTAGTGGGTATCTGACACAAGACAGATAGAGCCATGCCTAGTACACATTCAGAGGGACAACGAAGAGTAAAGAACTATTAGGGGGATGTAAAAAAGCTTTAAATGTAATGTTGAAGTATGTGAATGTCCTTTCTCTGTGCTAATTTTCTCTTAGAGGACTCTTAGTCTTTTGGTCTTCCTCATTTCTGGACATGTTTATATATAACCTTCTCATTTGGATGATTTTTCTATAAATCCCAGAATCCTCCTCTCCATCTCATTGGAGTCTTGGGAGCTGCCCAGGGACAGAAGATAAGACTAATTTTGGCCCTCTACATATGCTTATGGAAATGCTCCTCACATATGTGTTGATATGAATATTGTCTCACTTCAGCTGATGCCTGCTGAATTAAAACACCTCTAGCAAGACCCTTGTGAAATTTTCCATGGCTGAATTGTTTTATATGGGCATATTATCTTTTACGCAGAGTTCCGTCACCACTAAATGCAGTGAAAAAGCCTTTGAATTATGGAAGTGTAGAAAAGCAGGAGACAAACTATTTTAAAACATATAAGCAGTATCAACCTGGGTCTTTTTCAGTGCCAATTGAAGCTGAAGGAGCAATTTCTTCTCACGCCAGTAAGTTCTGGATCAAATCTGGTGAGGCAGGGAACAAAAGTTCCTTAAAAGCAAAAGCAGAGAATAAAAAAATCAATAGCAGCCTATGTCAAGGAGTGACAGAGTCAAGAAAGTTATTCTGAGTTGTTAAACAAACAAGTCAGTCCAATGCCAGTATCTCACAGTGCAAGCTTTGTTGTTATGGGGACTTTTTAAACCCTAGTGATTAATGACAGCTGACGTCAGAAGAAGGAAGCCTTAATGCAATGCAGGGATAGTCCAACTGTAACTCAGAGCAGGTAGAAGTATGATGTATGACCCCCTCTTCACAAAGCGTAATAGGAATTATTAACTGAGCCTTGTGATATATTAGGATGTATAGTTTACATCTGTTTTTATGCATTGTGCTTTCCTTTCATTTAGTACTTCAGCAGATAATTTAAATAAAAATGTTTAAGGTAAGGCCTTTTGCATATTATCATAATGTTAGTTTATAGCTATAATAAGATACTGCTTACTACATTTACTATTTTTCTAATGAGTTTTGGTTACCCGACTCTCTGAAAAACTAGGACAGGTTCTGTAATTAGTACCATAAATATTTATAAAAGATTTCAGTAGACATAGTTTCATTTTGGAAGTTTGCATAAATGTTGCTTATTCACTGTGTCTGGTTTTTCCTTGCAAATTATTTTTTTAAATAGTTTTTAAAAAAGAAACCTAGCACATTTCAAGAGGTTTTCCAAGACTGATTAAACTGGAAGTGAAAGAAAGCTGTGAAAATCAAATGTAAATGTATTCCACTATTGGGCTTCTTTTTATTTCATACAATTGTCCAAAACAACAGAGACAACAGTCATCAATAAACCATTTATTACAATTAGTTATAATCGTTCATATCAGTAGTAAAACAGACAACCAACAAAGGAAGCATATATTCCTTTTTTTCATTACTCTCTCATCTATTCTATTCCTGAAGAAATTGTCTTATATGGCTATCATGGTTCAGGCCCATCCAGCAACTCAGCACCACGCAGCTGCTTGTTCACTCTTTCTCAGCTGATAGGATTCAGGTAGAATATATCAGGAAAGGCTCGTGGGTTGAGAGAAGGACAGGGAGGGTTCATTCACCTGCTATGGTCACAGGCAAGACAGACTCAATTTGGGGATGAAAAATCTATTTAATTAGTTACCAATCAAATCAGAGTAGGACACAGAGAGACAAAAGTAGTTCTCAAAACCCCACTCTTCCCTTCTTCCTGGGCTCAGCTTTGCTCCCCATTTCTCTACCTCCTCCCTCACAGTGGCACAGGGGGAAGGGGAATGAGCGTTGTGGTCAGTCCATCACACGTTTTCTCTGCTGCTTCTTCCTACTCCGAGGAAGGACTCGCTTCTTCCTACTCAGGGGAAGGACTCCTCACACTCTGCCCTTGCTCCAGCATGGGTCACTCATGCTTTCTCCCATGAACTTCTCCCACATGAGTCCTTCCCATGGACTACAGTTTTCTTCCTGAACTGCTCTGATGTGTGTCCCTTCCCTGGGATGGAGCCCTTCAGGAGCAGTCTGCTCCAGTGTGGCCTTACCACAGAGTCACAGGATTCTTTGGGCATCGTCCTGCTCTGGCATGGGGTCCTTCCCGGGCTGCAGGAAGGTCTCTGCTCTCCAGTGACCCTCCATGGCTTCAGGACACAACTTGCCCGCTCACTACGGGCTACAGGGGAACCCCTGCCCATGCCACCTTGTCACACCTTTCTGCACTGGTCTGGATGTTCGCCATGTGGTCTCTCTCACATCCCACTCTTCTGTCCTTCTACTTCTCTCTCCACACTGTTTCTGCCTCTGTTGATGGTTCTCTTTTTGTTTTCCCCTCTCAAACATGTTAATCACATGTGTCGGCCATGGCCAGAGTCGAGTCCAACTTGGAGCTGGGAGAGTTGCTAGCAGCTTCTCAGAGAAGTCATCCCTGTGTTCCCTCTCCCACTACCAAAACTCCCAACACACAACCCCAAAACAAATGACCAGATTCATGGAAATAAAACACCTTGGGAAAATTAAGTCTCTCCAAAGGTAGATATTTTTTCATAATAGAAAATGGTTCTTTGGAAATGTGAACTGTGTAAGAGTGAAGGTACCCTATGGTATGGTTATTCCACAGGATGAGATGTTAAAATGATGTAACATTTTGTGTGTGGATCCTATCAAGGATTTCCATATTAAGATTATTCATTTCACATGTTTTAAAAAAAAAGAGGTTTCTATTATTGACTGCCAGCTTGGAAAAACTTGATATTGATCTGTAAATTGAACTTGTTTCTCTAAAACTCATCTGCATTAGTGAGAATGATCAATTGTTGTTTCCCTCAGGCAGAGACACCTCACTTCTGGAAGGGAGATGGACTCTGTGGTAAATAGCCAGAGCAATTCACCACAGGCAAATTCTGGTGTCCAGCTGAGCCCCAGCACCCCAGGCCAACCTCTGTGTTGACGCTGCAGAAGTCTCTTGCCCACCCTTGTGAGGGTGTTGTTGGTCTCCCCTATCCCTCTGGCCTTCTGCTCTGAGCTCCTGCAGGCCCAGAGCTGAGCCGGCCATCTGCACACTGCCTCTCACTGCTCTCTTCTCCGCTTTCTTCATGCCAATGACACCAATCCTCAACTCCTGAGGCTCCATAAAAACATGTGGTTGACTCTCAACAACAATGTTCTTCACAACACATTTTTGGACAAAACCAAGGTGAGAGAGTTGGGCTTGTTCAGCCTGGAGA
>NW_010260610.1:30977-39500 GCF_000690775.1 Eurypyga helias
TTAGATTGGATATCAGGAAGAAGCTCTTCTCGGAGAGGGTGGTGAAACATTGGGACTAGTTTCCCAGAGCAGCTGTGGATGCCCCATCCCTGGAAGTGTTCAAGGCCAGGCTGGATGAGGCTTTGAGCAACCTGGTCTAGTGGAAGGTGTCCCTGCCCATGGCAGGGGGGGTGGGATCAGATAATCTTTAAGGTCCCTTCCAACCCAAACCATTCTGTGATTCTATGATTTTATATTACATCTCTCTGTGGGAAAACAAAACAAAACAAAACACACACAAAAAAAAACAGACAAAAAAAACCCCCACCAAATTCAAACTTAAATATGAAAATGAACAAAGAAGCACACTTTGTATGTGTTTGTGGATGTGGCTGTTTGGAAGCTATAGCTCTGCTAATACTACAGTGTAAAGTAGGGTGTTTACAAGACTTTGATTTAGTTCAAACAAATAGTTGGGACATTTGTTTTGGAAATTCCATACATTACTAGCCAGAACCTTCCTATTTAGACTGCACCTCAGAAGCATGTGAGACCTCATCCTGAGGCTCACAATAAGGTTTTGTAACCACACAACATTTTATTCCCCAAGTAATACATGTAGACAATCCACTACGCCCAGGACATTTCCGGGTAACTGAAAGATTACATCAGCCTAATCCACAAATATTTGGAATAGTATTTTTAATGTCTCCAGTGGGGAAAAGTGTCAGATATTTTACTAAAACAGATTCAACATCTTCTGTTAGTTTTAATACGTGGCTTTAACTGAGGGAAATTCTGTGATCCCTTTTAAATGAATCTGTCTTTTGTTTTCTTTTACAGAGTATTTTGAATGAACTCTTGTGCTCTCATAGTGAGCTGAACCTAATCCAAGACTATTTGACCTGCTGTGTTTGGGACGGCTGCAAAGTGTTTAGTTGCAAAGCAAGTTTGGCTTTGAAAACTTTAGCTTCTTTTTCCTTTATTTTTTTTGCATCTTATACAAAAAATATATAGTTTTATTGTTTCTTGACAACTTACATGATAAAGCTGAGATACGGAAATAATAATGAGTCAGTTTTCTTAGGATTTAAAGGTTGGGGTATCTTGGTTGTGGTGTTTTGTTTGGGTTTTTTTTGTGTGTGTATGGGGATTTTTTGTTTCTTTTTTTTTTAACTTTCAGATTTAGATCAGATTGCAACTCAAAGAAGCAATGTTCTGAACCAGAAAACAGGAAGGAATATTAATCAAATGTGAAAAGGTTGCTGGAAAAAGAACAGCCTCAGAAAATGTTTTTAAAGATCACTTGTCAAGCACACCATTATTTCTTTGGCCTATTCTGTGCCAAATTTTTTAAGAAATGGATAGTAAAATTCTGTTCCAAAGTACATCATGTCCATGTGTACTCTAGGGCTGCTTAGCGGGTAAAGAACAATGACTTAATATTTGCATTATAGAGAGATAATCAATACTCCAGGTGCTGAGATTATTTGTTGTCATGCACACCAAAGGGCTGCTTCCATCTCCTGACTGAGGAGATTGATTCTTAGAACCAGGATTCTGATCAACATTTTTTTAATTGTTAGTTGGAAGTTATTTTTGAGTGTCCGAGCAATAGCTGACCTTGGAGGCTGACCATTATGCCTGTGCACTGTACTGTGGTGTGGCCTCTGGCCCCGCCATTCAGGTCCATCCCTGGGACCCACTGGCATGACCCATCCTCTATGCACATTCCACAGCCATCTAAGGGGCACAAGGTCCCACTCCTCAGACAACAAAAGCCTAGAGGGAAGTTTTTAGCTACAGGATGAATGCGCAATTTCCATCTGCTAGAAAAAAAGAGAATAGATCTTGAACTTCTCATACATGTTCTTTTACTGAAAACAAGAATTTGGCTAACAGGCGTTGCGAGACGTGTGGCTAACAGGCGTTGCGAGATCTACAGGTGGGTTTAGTTAACAATAGAATTAACATGTTTGCAGTTTTACAGAAATAACTTCATAAAATAAAACTAGTGAAACATTTAAGCTTAAGCAAAATCTAGTGCCAACAAAGCATCACAGAATTTTAACCTGATGAGCCATCTTATCATTATCCAGCACAATAAGAATATGTCTGACCTCTGCCAGGAGAAGAAATGAAAACCTCCTGATGGTGACATCCCAGTGAACAACAGTCCCATTTTCAGTTTTTTGCCTTACACAGAGATATCTTCCAAGACACATTGTCCGTCCTTTGATGGGCTACTTATATACTATGGGAGGGGATAGTTCTATCTGTGTCTTCTCCCCCTTCACATTAAAAGGCTTTTCTGCAACAAGTAATTATTTACTCCCAAAAATAAGCAAATATTGTTCACTGAGTCCCGAAAAAAATATCTCTTATTCAATATCACATCTTGAAAATTCTGCTTTCCTTTTGAACATCTATAAACCTTGTAAACTGCTTAAGAGGCAACAATAATACTTACTTCTCCCATTTGTACTTTTTAATTAGCCACAGTCTTCTAGGATTAATGACTTAAAAGAGTAGCTTGTAGGATCCGTTGACTTATTCAGAAAGATTATAGTATAGTAAAAGTTAAAACTGGGCAAATATTTTCGATGACTGTGTCAGGTGACAATTCCTGAAAACTCAGATTTCATACAGATATGATTTTAAACTTTCTTATATGGAATAATGATTATTAAAAGATACATCAAATTAAGCACCAAAAAATAATTTCAATCTTTAAATTAGCATCACAAAATTAATTGTGGGTGCTCAGTGTTCTGAATTTGAGTTAATCTGATTTAGAAAGAAACATCACATATATTTCTGCTTGATTGCATGAACATAATCCTTCCCATCAAAATCCTTGCATAAATGTTTTCAAATTAAAATATATTTCATTTTTATCTCACAGTCCACCAAATCATCTTGTGTTCTATTGCTTCAACAGATTAAAATTGTGTAATAGCTCCTGAAGGGAAGGGAAGAATATAGGAAAAAGAGATGTTACTAACTGATAGGTATGAACAAGTATTTTGCAGCTTTTTGTCATTTTTCCAAAACAACTAGGAAAGAAAAAAATATCTAAGTAGGTAAGACATTCTCAAAAAAATCCACTTCACTTTTTTTTCCCTGCAGCAAAGTAAGGGCGGTTCTGACATGATTCATAGAAGGTTCTTTTTAACTTTTTTTGGTGAACTATATTTTTCAGTGGAAATACTGTATTTTACCACAGCATCATTGTTTTGACATCAGACTATTCACCTTTGTAGATATATATCCTTGCTTTAGAAGCATCCATCCATTATTTTACCAAGGCTCCTTCCCTTCTAATGAGTCATATTTAACTTTACTACTATTATCAGGGTATTTGCTAGGATTATTTTGTGCTTGTAAATCACATACTCAAATATTTTCTGGACTGAAGGTTATATTTACAAAGTAATACCCTTCTCACCTCAACAACCTGTTCACTGAGATGTGAAAATCGGCCCAGTTCTCATCTTGCTTTGGTATCTCCACCATCCATGTCTATGCATCTCCACCAGTAGATAACTTCTTAGGGAAAACACAAAATGTGTGCCTTGAATTCGGCTGCACCCCTGCCTGTGGCTCAGCCAAGTCCCTGCTTGGGCTATCTTGACAGTGTATCGATTGTCTGCACATGGAGTGATGGCAGGCTATGCTCTCAAGCTACATACTGTATTTAATGACACTCAAAGAGGTTTTAATGACTTTTCCATTCACCAGCTGCAATACAACCTGTCTTGCTGGCCCCTACAGTCCTTTATTTTTCTACGCCTTTTTGTCTTGGATTTTGTATTTTTGGCACATGTATGTCAACAGCTGTACGTGGAGGTGGTGCCTATGATTTGGCATTGGTACAGAACAAGATATTCCTGCAGAAAGGGCAGCCTTTTTTTTTTCAGGACCCGGTGAACCATCCAGACCAGTTCTTTCTGGTTAACATAATGATAACCAGTTTCTGTTGTCCTAGACCAGGACTGACATTTGTTAGCAAGAATTTATGCATGGGATATGGATTGCTATGCTTAATTAGCAAAACATATTTACCTATAATATTGAGGTGTTTTGTCTGATCTTTGTCGATGCACTCTGCTACCCCACATTTAACTGAGGTGAGTTAAGGATGAAAAAAGGCTTTGTTAATGTATAAGAGTGACCACTTCTCTGCAGGACCTGACACCTATTGTAATTCAAGGCAATCAGACTGCCAGATTTCAGTGGAAGGGTTGGCAGGCTGGGAGAACCTATCCACATCCCACTTTGGGACTCTGTACACAGACGGGTTGGGGAAGTTGAGGGTGGGGGGAAAGCAAATTCTCCTTCCAAATATCACATTTCCTCAGTTTAATTCCCAGCTCTATAAAACATATCTACAGGCTCCCATGTGTTTTGCCAAATACATGTCTGAGTAGTATGTTGGTCGTTTTCCACCAGGTCTTTATGTCTGTCTACTTACAAGGATTAGTTATGCACTGAATTGTTTGGGCTGCTTCCAGATTGTGGTGAGCACTGCATGTCCAGTTACAACGGCTTAATGCAATCCGTTTATTAAACTGTCAAAACTGGCTAAGCACCAAATGCTGACTCAAATGCTGGATATTTCAGCAAGGTGTTTATAAGCTTTTGGTGTTGAGAACAGAGAGGAAAAAGGATGTTTGAGAATGTGAATATGGTGAAAGATACAGGTAATTAATATCAAGGCAGTAACACAGGCACAGTCACGAAGAAACACATGGAAGATTGTGAATAGCAGCACTAAAACAGAGAAGCTTCACTGAAAATGTCTGTGGTTTTGTAAATATTAATTGGGTGTAAGCTTTGTTTTATAGGTAGTCAGGGATCTGAATTACAACTTTCATCTTCATAACTATTTTCTTATCATGAACAGTATCTCTCATTTCCATACCTTTGAATTTCAAAATCCTACAGTCTCCAGAAACTGTTGTGAATGAAGAATAAGGGCACTGTTAGGTAAGCTACTGGACCGTAACCTCTGTATATGGATGTCTGATAAGCTTGGTAAAGGTCTTTGTCTTTGGAAAATCTTCACTGAATAATTGAACCAGTAAAATAAAACACCAACAGTTCATTCAGCAAATGATATGTATGGCTTTTAACATTTCATCAGGAAATTCATATAAACCAAACTTTTGATGTGTGTGAGGTAGAGTTTTGAAACATGTGCTTTTCTGTGGGAATACTGTATGTTATGTTTTTGCTCAATAATCTCTTGCAATCTTAAAATCCCTTGGTTAAAAAATCATTTTTTTTTTTTTTTAAATCCTCAATATATAACTTTGAAAGCATATATCAGAATAAACTGTTTCTAAATTTCCCAGCGATATGTGTGACATGACCATTTCGGACAATCCATCAGCCACTAGTCGATCTATGAACATCGTAACTGCAGCGGATATTTCCCATTTGAGTTGCAGGCTGAGAATGGACACTTCTATTGGGTGAAAAGAACTTAACTAATGAATTTTTTAGATAAAATTCCCTTAGACTTGACATGTCAGGAGAACAGAGAAATGGGGCAGGGGAAGAATATTTTTTTTTTAATGTTCTGATTATCTCAGTGAACTAATACTGTATGAGGGGATTTGCAATTAGCAGCTAATTCCTGTTCAAAGAGATAGATCTAACTGTGTCTATTTTTAATTTGCATGACATGTAAACTTAGGTCTTTGCATTTCTTCCCTTTGTAAAACTGTAACCAAATTAATGTCTTAAAAAACAAACAAACAAACAAACAAAAACAGGAGAAATCTTAAATGCCAGATGAAGCCAAAAAGCTTTTAATCTACTGGTAGTTTTCCTCCACTTCTGAAGCTAATCTGTGATGTCTATTTTCTTACACAAGTGAAAGCAGCACACATTTAGACTACTTGAATTATATTTAGATTAAATAAAAAGGACAAATGCATTGACTGAAAAGGTAGTATGAGAAAAACTTGTAGCCATGTTACAAAGGTAAAATATCATGATGGAGACCAAAGGCTTTTCTCAGAACAATTGCTTAGCTGTCGGTATTACCTCCTGAAGGAAGAATTGTATGCAACAAAATTGAGGAGTGCCTTGGAGTTACTAGACATAAAAGCTCCAGAAGATGATGACACAAAATTAGGTGTGGGTTTTGCTTAAATTACCAAAGTAAAAATTTATGAGACAGGGCACTGTCTTGCTTCCGATATACCAATCTTGCTTTACAATAACTTGGACGGTAGAAGAATGACTCTCAGAAGAAACAAATGGAGTAAAAAACTGCCCACCCCCAATGGAGACAGTACAAAAATGCCAGACAGACATCATCTCTGAAGCACATGAAGTGTCAGAAGAGTGAAAGATAAATAATATGCAAAGAAATCTTAAGTATTATTATACTAGTTGGCTCTGCAACTTTTGCAGGAAAAAGGTAACAACGGGGGGTTTTGCCATATTATTTTCCAGAGTGCTTGAACTAGAAAAATCTAAGCAAGCTTTTATGTATTAAGTGATCTTCTACATCTGTTGGGATAGTTTTTCTAAATAGCAGATGTGGTCCATAAACATTATTAGAGACTGCAGCAGACAACAGAGATGGAAAAATAATGTGTAATTCTGAATTCAGTCCAGTATACTTCAAGAATAGCTACACGGAATGAAGTATATCAGTGCTAGTGTGAAATCATAGTAAGAGCAAACTTATTCCCAGAAATGTCTGTATAAATACAGTTCAAGTCATATTTTATTTAAGGAAGGATATGCTTGTCTCCTTCTGCCCTTCAGACCTTCTCTGGTCAAGCGGGTGTAAAGCAAACATACAGATTACGCAAAGGCACTCAATTCTTACAGTTTCTACAAAGTTTTCTCGATAAATTAAAATGGAGGACACTGAAGCGGTACCAATACTCTCACAACAAATCTCATCATTAACAGGAAAATGTGGAGCTTTTAGTGCCAAGAAGGATGTTTACCACTGTGATTGCCATTACTGAAAACTCTGAAGAGAGCCTGTAACAGTAAGTGCTTCTCTCGGTGTTTGAAGGGTTGGCTTACAATGACCTAACACTGTTCTGTTAAGACACCACTAATTTAAGTGCTTTCCTAACTCAGTGCAAATATATAATTTATACTGAAATGAACTAAGTTACAGTTTTTGTGCCGAGATGTTTGATTGTTAAATATACCATAACATGCTCTTGACTTTATTTCCCTGCAAGAAGAACATTTTTTTTTTCAATATTGCATAAATAGAGATTAGACCTGTTCTGTTCAAATGCTTTCTGTATCAGATATATTTCTGCTTTCTACTTCTGCCCTCTGCATTACCAGGATTCTTGAAAGCTCTGTAAGTGCTAAAATGTTTGCAATACCACATTTCAAATTGTAATTGAGGGGAAACAATGTTGTATTTTCAACTACACTGTGAGCCTTACAAAAAATAATTAAAATTAATTTTTAAAAAATATGTACTATTCTTTCAGACCATCAATTAAATAACACATTTACTCTTCTAGGGCTAGCTGGGAAGCATTTGGAAATTCAGCACTTTAATTTCCTTAATCTAGATATTTCTTTACTCTCCTGATCTGTTTTTCAGTGGGTTGCATAGGAATGCAGAACTTCCCAGTGTTTTGTAATGTCACATACAGTGGCAATACAGTCTAACGGTACCTGATTATTCACGTGCTTTCGTTTGGTTTCAAGACAGCCACCACAGGTCTCACAGCTAATCTTTAGGTGACAGTAGGTAATAGGTGCCAGAAACCTGCCCAGCCTAGCTGTAATTTTGTCATCAGTCCTAAATGCATTTTACTAGAAACATTCTCATTAGTTTGCTCCTGGCAGATCCTTTCTGTGGCAGCCCAGAGGGCCCCAAGATGTTGTCACTCTTTAAGTAACTGGTGTGTGATCAGCATTGCCCTATGCACTCTGGAAGATGTCTAGGGAAGGTAACACAGGCTCTGGCTACAAAAGACCTGGGCTAACTTTCCCACCTCTTAGACTGCCAGAGGAGTCCAAGCTGATGCTCTCCTATTCTGTCATCTTCTATTTCTGGATGATGCCAGTTGAAATATTTGTGAGTTTCTAGACCACATAGTTGGAAAAAGGAATGTCACAGTTAAGACAATTGAGTGCTGCAGGTGTTGAAAAAGCAGCTAAGCATCAATGCTCTCAAGAACAAACGACAGTAAATGAGTGATCATTTAGTGGGTCAGAGAATCAAAGAATGGGTTTGGCTGGAATAGACCATAAATATCATCCAGTTCCAACGCCCCTGCCATGGGCAGGGACACCTTCCACTAGACCAGGTTGATCCAAGCCTCATCCAGCCTGGACTTGGACACATCCAGGGATGGGGCATCCACAGCTTCTCTGGACAACTGTGCCAATGCCTCAGCACCGTCTCTGTGAAGAACATTTTCCTGATATGCAATGTATATCTCCCCGCTTTTAGTTTAAACACATTACCCCTTGTCCTGTCACTACAGGCCCTTGTAAAAAGTCCCCCCCATCTTCCTTGTAGCCCCTTCAGGCACTGGC
>NW_010260610.1:39763-47510 GCF_000690775.1 Eurypyga helias
GCTGCCAGCGCACACGGCCGGCTCATGTTCAGCTCTTCATCCCCCAAGAACTTCTAGTCCAACCTCCCTGCCATGGTCAGGAGCATCTTTCAAGAAAGCAGATTGCTTAAAACCTCATTCAGGCTGGCTTGAACGTTTCCAGGCTGGGGTCTACTACAACTTCTCTCGGCAACCTGTTCCAGTGCCTTCACCACCCTGATCGTAAAAATATTTCTTTTATATCTAATGTAAATCTACCCTGTTTTAGTTTAATACCATTAGCCTTCATCCTGTCAGTACAGACCACGATAAATAGTCTTTTTCCATCTTTGTTATAAGCCCCCTTTAAGCATTCAAATGCCACAATAAAATGTCCCTGGGTTCCTCCATACTAAACAACACCAACTCTTTCAGCATTTTTTCCCCAGGAAAAGTGTTCCTGCCCTCCAATCACTTGGTAGGATGATTTCACAGGGCACTGTGGCAATGAGAGCTGTACAACTATCTCTTATTTTGTAGTACAGGAACAAAAACTATGTGTAGAGCTTGTGTTCATGCGGGTTAAAAATCAGTAGTTGTGGCTTGCATTACCTTCTTTCTGCTGGAACTGCTCCTGGAGGTACTTCGATCTACGTCTGCACATAGCTGCAACCTTTGCCAAGGCCATTATTCCCCTGTGAATTTATCACTGTAGGTGTGTTTGGGAATACTTAATTCTATATTCTTCATAGAAAAATGGGAACTGTCTCATAAATGTACCATTCTCTGTATTCTACCATGGAGTATTGGTGCAATGAATTAGAAAGTACAATATACCCTGTAACTCAGATATCATTTAGAAACTGTGAAGTCCTGTCAAATCTGATAAAGTATTTTTTATTCCTATTTTCCCGTGATATTCCAAACTATCCCCATGTTAAGAGCTGGGTTTCACTCATTTGCTCTACCATATTTTTCACTGTCCAGGACACTGTGTTTTATGATTAATAGCAGAAAATTTTCTAAGTTGACTGGCATACTAAGGACAAAAAATTGCATCATTTAAAAAAATGAGTAAATGTTTAGATGGATGAGAGGTGTATCTAGGGGTATACAAGGACTAAAATCCATCAAACATGTTATTCATGAACTGGTTTGGCTGTTCACACTTCAAGGCATGTTAATCATACTTTGTTGAAGCTATCCAATAACAATTACACAGTAATCTCTTATTATCAAGTGACACATATTAAAAAATATTATCTATTCCTAGAGATGTCTCTATGCTTCAATAGAAAATATAAGTCTAAAATATTGTGAAAAATTTTGGGGAATTCAACATTTTTCATTGCCATTTCCTGTTCAATTATGGCCTAACAAAACCAGTAACAACATTAGTAAGCAAGAGCAACACTGGCTTAATCTAGAGGTGTAATTTATGTGTTATGAACACACCACACATGAGTGACCACACAAGACATGAAAAACTCCTCATGGAGATTTACACAGACACAGCACAAGTATTTTAGTAAGTAAAAATAACACCATAAAAGAATCTAAAATACTCACAGACATCGTCTTTTTGTGAATATGTTTAAAATAGTAATATCCATAGTAATCCAAACACCTTTTACACCAAATGTTTCTTATTCACTGTAAAGCTTCAGTTCTGATGAACAAAAAAGTAAGAGGAGTAGAAGTTAGTCATAACTCTTTGCACTAGAAACTCTAATCAGCTAGAATTTGTACACAAAGAAATGCTTTTCATATCAGTACTTTGTAATATTGATCCTTCTCAGAATAAGACTCTGGTAACTCTGTGGCAATAGAGAGGCAATTGCACTATTAAAGTGCATTTGCACTATTTAAGTGGCATCTAACAGAAAGGAAAGTGTCATTTTAGTGGGAATACACTAGATAATGCCTACCAGAGGACTCACGCTACATCTGGATAAGAGCTGCCGCATTACACTGGCATGACAGGGTGGAAGATGATGTTGTGGACCAGTGCTTCTCAGGGAAAACTCTGAACACAGACTCCCTAAAAACGCTGGTCATGTTTTCTTAGCCTTCAGAAATGAACCATCTAAGAGAAGGAGTTTGATTCTGGGGGGTAAATGAAAGATCAAGATTCTGTCCTCTAACTAAAGCCTGGTAAGGAAGAGTTTTCCTGCTCCAAACCCTTCAGTTGAAGGCAGCTGGAAAAGAGGAGTTTCTCACAGTGATGCTTTTGTGGGAAACCAAGGGGATCATCACACCACAGCCAGGTCTAGCAGAGGCACTGGTCCAGGTGTAGTTGACTGAGGCACCATAACCTGATCCCCATGAACTAGAACACATTTAAACATGTCGGAGGAGTCAGTCACCTTCGTTTTGGAGAACTGAAACCAGTCTCGCCACATGACAGCTCTGTTATTTGGCACTCTCATCAGGCAGTCACTGGCTGCTGTCAAATTCTGCTCATTTATTATTGAACAGAGAAAGAGAAGACTTCTGCTAAGCTTCTGGGAACAGATCGCAGCCTGTGTTATGCATACAGACGTGCACACACGTGCAGGCACTAAAAATTCGCGCTTGTAAAATAAACACCCCTACAATGCTCAACATATGTACACTCTAGGTGCGTGTGTGTGGGTTATGTAAAATAAAATCCCACTTTTCTATAAGGAAGAAACAATATTGAAAATTAGTGAGGAAATTTTGTAATATCACTGGTAATTATTCAAGGAAGTTATGAAAAAACAAGCTCACAGACAACTGTTGGAAGCTGGCAGAAAGAGGATCCTTTAGGCATGAAGGTCAAGACACATAATTATTCACCTAAGAATCTGCCTTTCACAGACAATTCTGAAATTTTAACAAATATTTTACTGTATTTAAATGCAAATAAATGTATACTTATATTAATGAAGTTTGGAGAAATTCTCAGTTGCAGAACCAAAGCCAAGAAATATTAAAAATATTTTTTTTTCCTCCTGCTTGTTAGTCGGATGTCAGGGAGTCATACAAGGTGTCTATTCCTCTTTTAAAGCTTTTTGTGTTTTAAAGGACGAACAGATAACATATGCACAGTGAAATGCAAACCTTGCATAAGAAATCCTGATTTCCATAATTAGCCCAATAGAAACTAAAGAGCTTTAATTTTTTTTATAATATGGCTTGATTTGAAAGAAAAATCTTATTTTAGATGGTACACTTAAGCAAGTACTTAAATCTGAGTGGAACTTCAGTACATTCTGATCTTCAGAAGAGCATAAGTACTCGCTTCTGTACTCTCCTGCATGAGGTGATTTCTGAACAGTGATCTCCTTGCTCTTCTTCCTTAATTCTGCCTGGTATTTAGGTCTCTGATTCTGTTATTGTTTATTATGTCCATTCCAGTAGACAAAATGAGAGAAATGTAACCAGCGCTCACTTTCTGGCCTGGAGGACTAGGATCTAACATCACTTATCTCCCTATTCTTGAGTTAATTTTCTTTCCAGAAAATTGGGCTGTCCACATCTAACAACCTATCGAGACCATCTGTACCCTAGGCTATCTCTCAAACCATGCAGAAAGGGTGGGTGAGCAAGTACTAGACATCTAGATGAAAATCACAAAGGGAAATGTGCTAGTGGTTAAATAACATTTCCTAGTCCTATAAAATCTGTTGTGCTATGCCCAGGACAGAGGCAACCTTAGGTCCCACCTATGTGACCCATTAGAAAATTAATGTTGCTAAACTGATCAGCCTCACAACTCCCCTGCTCATTTCTTTTACATTCACAAATGTGTGCTTACCAGTAATGACAATTTGCTGAAGGAGGAATGCTGTTGATTGAAAATATGGTTTGTGTTCATGTGAGAAGCAAAAAAGCCCTCCCTTCTCCACAATTTCTGGTCTGATTGCTAGCCTGAAAACAGAATTTCAGTAATTTGTGTGTTTTCTCCCCACACTTTTTCCCATACCGATGTATCCTGTCTCCCTGCATTGCCAGTAAAATGCTGTCCCCAGAGAGAAAGGATGTCACTCAAGGAAACTGGGATTCACGCAGGAAGAGCTATCCCTAGTAGTATTGCCTGTTGGGATAAGCAAATGCCACCCAGACTGTGCCTTTATTTGTTCTACTATTTACAGATGAATACATGTAAACTCTTAAAGAGTCTTTAGTCAGTATAACACAGCCTTAAAAGATTAGTCCCTATCTAATAACAACCCATAAATACAAATCTAGTAGCCTAACTTACCTGTAATGCTAAATTAATTAGCCAGAAAAAAATTGACAACTGCCTCATTTTATAACAAAATAAGCTCTCAGCACTCCACCCCCACACTGAGAACAGAGAATAAAATGCTATTTCTGGGCAGCAGTTTCCAAGGTTGTTTAATATTCAGTGAGGATCTTCTTTAAGTTAGCTCATTTTTAAGAATTTCACAGCACATCTGTGTATCACTGCATGTTTTTAGAGGGTTTTTCTTGGACATCATAATGGTTCTTTCTTAAAGACTCTTGCTTGAGGAATTAAATTCAAGATATTAATTCTACTTCCTCACCAAACAATCTCCAAAGGTGCATTTCTAATTAAAGAAAATTGAAACTTATCTGAGTGGTTTACATTGTATGTTGACACAATGCATGTTTGCGAAGAACTGTTACTGAGAATGGTGGTCAAAAACAAGAAACTTCTAGGTTTCCTATTTTTTCCTTTCATTGGGATAGTATTATTTAGTGTTATGAAATACAGCACTTTTATATTGCAAGTGTCTTTTTGAAAGTACATAGAATTGCCATTTCATTGTTGTTGTGACAATGAAAGCAATGATAAAACGCTCAGTGTCTTCCATGAGAAGCAGGTTAAGCCGACACTGGGAAAATACCAACCCTCATTTTTAGTTGAAATAAGGTCTTTCTAAAGTACAAGAAATCAAACATGAGCCTACCCTATTTCTATACTAAACCTGTAGCAAAATACTGGCCAATAGCACACAAACAGCATTGTCCTCACACTAATTATCATGACACATTTCAGCCTGGAGGAAGTTTATGTGATTTATAAACCTTTGGAAAAGTGGTATGAATTTATAATTGAAATGTGACAGACTCCTAATTATAGAGGCAACCGCATCAGTCAAATATTCTCAACACAATAGCACATATAACTAACTTTGACAAAGCAGTAGTGTTGTGAATTAATGATGCTGACAATTCATATCCAGTTTACAGGAGATTTGAGATATCCTGTGATTTTTCCTGTCTGTGCCCCTGTTAGGGTCCAAAAAGATGACGTAATGAGGAATGGCAGTTGTAACTAAGACCTTTCCTCATTAAGGCAATCCTCTCTATCATCGGAATCATTGAACATCTATTCATATAGGCTGCTATTTAATAAGAAAATCTTATAATAAAAGTAACTCGGTTCACATCTTCCAAGGGCAAAGGCTTTTTTTTTCTCTGTGAAAGCGAAAACAACCTTATGGCAGTGACCTAAGAAATGTACCTAAGAAATAATGTAGTTGGAACAACTCAAGTAGTGGACAGCTCCTGGCAGTATGCAACATTTCTCAGAAAATAGATATATCGCAAATAAGTACACAAATGCATCCAAGGTGATGCCCACACTTTCAGTTAAAAGCTTCTTAATAAACTTTTCTATAATTCAGCAGCACACCCCAGCCTGATAGTAGCTATTTTCGTAGAAGGAGAAGTCTGGGACCTGTATGAACATAAAGAAGCCAAACAGTCTGGAAGACTGCAAGTAGGGGAATGGGGACAAAACATGTCTGTGCAAATTCCGGCAATGGTCCCACACACATCCTGGGAAGAAGTGGGTCCCTCTCCCACAAGAGCACTGAGTGCTCTCATGGTGATATAAAGTCTCAGAGTTAGTAGGTGAGGATTGACATCCCAACTCTGTACATCCTGCAGTGACTGAGAATGTTTCATCAGCTTTTATAACATTATTAAAATACTGTTATAACAGTACTAAAAAGTTACTTGTACTGCACCCATTTCTTTATGCCACTTGAGCACAGGCTTACCTGGTCAAAAATCCATTAACAGATCACTGTTGTCCAGCTTGTCCTGGGGCTTCCCGGATGCAGGAGATAATTTGGTGTTGAATGTAGAAGTTAACCTCTCCCCTCCACTTCAGCTGGCTAGAGGGAGGACAGTTGAAGCCACTGTCGAGAGCAAATACAGCCAGCCTCCAGGCTACCACTAACAAGACAACGTAGACATGGAGGTGTCTCTGACTCCCTTCCCTTGGTGCTGCTGACCCCAGCTGAACACATGCAGCTGATCATGGAGGTGTTGTCCTTCCTCTCAGTGCACCCAGCGAGTAAGGGGGGACACAAAGCCATAGTGCCAATCTGACATAGGTGCTGAGAAACAGAGAGAGAGAAGATATCCTAGGTCATATGGGAGCCTGTAGTGGACGGCTTGGAAATTGATGAGGGCAAATAATACACAGTAAGGGCACAGCTGGCTTGAGCCACTGCATGAGTGGGCAAGCAGGATGGATGCCATCAGTTTACACACAGACGTGAAGCACCGTTGTACTGAAATTGTCAGGGCTGTTCAACTGGCTGAAAAATGGACCCCAGTGCTGGTAGACACAGTATTGTAGAATCATAGAATCATAGAATGGTTAGGGTTGGAAGGGACCTTCAAGATCATTTAGTTCCAACCCCCCTGCCATGGGCAGGGACCCCTTCCACTAGACCAGGTTGCTCAAAGCCACATCCAGCCTGGCCTTGAACACTTCCAGGGATGGGGCTTCCACAGCTTCTATGAGCAACCTGTTCCAGTGCCTCACCACCCTCTCTGGGAAGAATTTCTTCCTGATATCTAATCTAAACCTCCCTGTTTTCAATTTGTACCCATTACCCCTTGTCCTATCACTACAGGCCCTTGTAAAAAGTCCTCTCCCAGTACCCTTGTAGGCCCCCTTCAGATATTGGAAGGCTGCAATGAGGTCTCCGCGGAGGCTCCTCTTCTCCAGGCTGAACAAGCCCAATTCTCGCAGCCTTTCATCATAGGAGAGGTGCTCCAGCCCTCGGAGCATCTTCGTGGCCTCCTCTGGACTCGCTCCAACTGGTCTATATCCTTCTGATATTGAGGGTTCCACAGCTGGACGCAGCACTCCAGGTGGGGTCTCACCAGAGCAGAGTACAGGGGCAGAATCACCTCCCTCGACCTGCTGGCCACACTGCTCTGGATACAGCCCAGGATTGTAGGCACAATATGTTTGGTATCTCCTTCCTCTCCAACATCACTTGTCATTCTACCACTGGTTTGAATAGCTGCAAGACTGCACTGTAGATGTGTAGTTCGATATATTGCAAAGTAACTAATCAATGAATTAAAAGCTAGAATCCCTAGGGACAAAAGGAAAAGAAAACTCAGCAGCAATGGCAATATTTAACACCTTCACCATAGGAGTCCAAAGAGATGGTTCTCTCGTAGTCACCATTGCAACTCATCCCATGTTGTCATTATGGCCTTTAGGTCTTCACATCAACAGGATCCTCCCCC
This sequence comes from Eurypyga helias, assembly GCF_000690775.1. Taxonomy (NCBI): domain Eukaryota; kingdom Metazoa; phylum Chordata; class Aves; order Eurypygiformes; family Eurypygidae; genus Eurypyga; species Eurypyga helias. The sequence goes on from NW_010260610.1 coordinate 47,237, forward strand.
GAAGAGAGATAGAGCGAACGAGATAACTTGTGCACATTTTCATCAAACTGCAATGTGCAATTCAGATGATGGATAGCACCATGCCACATAGGCTGAAAACAAAAGAGAAAGCTACTTAGGTGACACTATTCTGTACAATCCCACAAGCTTCACATAAGCTTTACTCCTGACAAACTTCCCAGGCTTCTGCATTCACTTCCCCATATGATCCTACTGAGGACCAATCTCTCCCCACTTCTTTCCACTCAAAGGTTGGAAGAGGGAGGGGGCCAAA
>NW_010260611.1:0-1744 GCF_000690775.1 Eurypyga helias
CAGGGTCCGGAGGGGCAGGGCCTCTGGTGGTGTAGGTTGGTGTATTTCCCCCTCGGCCCCTACCCCCAAGTAAACTGTGTGGGACCCCTGAAGGAGGGAGGGACGCTCCTACTGTTTGTCTGAACCAGGCTGAGCCCCCTGGGCCTTGGTGCTGGGCCAGGTGTTTCGGCACCGCAGTCCGTGACAGGGTTCAGGGCAGCAGCATGAGGAGGGAGAGAGAGTTAAGGAGGGAGCAGGGCAGGTATACGATTTGGTATACCTAGGTGGATCCTGGCTCCGATGCGTTAACAGATGTGTATATATTTGGTACTTGAGTAGTTGCCTTGAGATGTGGCATCCTGTGGGTTCTTTGGGTCCCGTGCTGCTTACATACTCGCTGAATGCAATAGCAATCCAGGAAAAAAAAAAGGCTTTAAACAGGACTGTACCTAAAATCTCATCAAATCATCCTTTCTCTCAGGACCCCTTCCTGTTGCTCTGGCATTTTCTTTATTTCCTTCTGTCTGCTTCTTGTGGGCTAGCTCCAGCAGACACCTAAGCGCCACACAGCTCACTCCCCCCACGGAGGATGGGGGTGAGAATTGGAAGGGTAAAAATAAGAACACTCATGGGCTGAGATAAAGACAGTTTAAGAGGTAAAGCAGAAGCTTTGCACACGCAAAGCAAACCAAGGAATCTATTCACCACTTCCCATGGGTAGGCAGGTGTTCAGCCATCTCCATTTTCATCACATGTGATGGTGACTTGGGAAGACAAACGCCATCACTCCAAATGTCCCTCTTTCCTCCTTCTCCCCCAGCTTTATATGCTGAGCATGATGCTGTATGGTATGGAATATCCCCTGGTCAGTTGGGGTCAGCTGTCCCGGCTGTGTCCCCTCCTGACTCCTCGTGCACCCCCAGCCCACTCACTGGTGGGGTGAGGAGCAGAAGAGGCCTTGACTCTGTGTAAGCACTGCTCAGCAGTAACGAAAACATCCCTGTGTTATCAGCACTGTTTCCAGCACAAATCCGAAACATAGTATGAGCTATTGTGAAGAAGATTAACTCTATCCACCCAAAACCCAGTACAACCTCCAGACACTGTACAGGCTTACAGACAACGTATGTTGCCAGATCCAGCCTCCTGCGTGTTCTAAGTCCATTTTCGGTGGAAAATGCCTTTGTTGCTCCTCAGCACTTGTCAGGTCTGTAGTTTTGTGTGGTGGCTTCTGTCACCATAGCTGTTGTTTTCCCCCAAAGGGGACCCTACTGACTTCCTGTGGTTAGCATCAATCAAGGACAGCTGCAGAGTAACAGCTGGCACTGGAAACTGCTGGGAGGTTTTATTCCAAGTTGGAATGGGGACTTGGAACAACCTTCCAGTGTTAGTAGCGAGAGGCAGAAAACTTGAACCCATATTAAAAAAAGTCCTCCCAGGCCACGGGTCCTGTTTCTGTTCAAGGAGGTTTAAGGATCTGAATCCTGTTGGACCTTCAGAAAATTTCCCCACTGGCCGTGAGAAAGACCAGTATCAAGCAGGCTGGTCTTTTAATACCTTTTTCTTTTTTCCACTTAGCCTCCTCGCTTAGATTTGGCTCTGGGAAGACAGATATTAAGCCCATACCAACTATGTTCCACACTTGGGTTGTCAGGTGCTTTTCTGTGCGAGTTTTTAACGAGGCATTAAGTGGGCCTTTGCTCAGGTTTGCCACAGTTCCTGAATTTCAGAGCAGAGTCGGGGCGGGGCACAGCAGCAGCAGCTC
>NW_010260612.1:0-13006 GCF_000690775.1 Eurypyga helias
CTTGCCTTCTGTGACCTGGGGGATGCGGCTCACTTCCTTGCCAGTGAAGACCAAGGCAAAGAAATCATTAAGCACCTCGGCCTTCTCCATATCCTGGGAAAACAGCTCTCCTTCCACAGAGGGCCCATATTTTCCCTGATCTTCCTTTTATCCCCTGTGTACTTACAGGATCCCTTCTTGTAGCCCTGGATGTCCCTGGCCAGGTTAATTCTGCCAAGGCTTTAGCTTTCCTAACCTGATCCCAGACTTCTCGGACACCTTCCCTGTAATCCTCCCAGGCTCCCTGTCCCTGCTCCCACCTTCTACATGTTTCATTTTTGTGCCTCAGCTTCCCCAGGAGCTGCTTGTTCATCCATGCAGGCCTCCTGGCGTTTTTACCCGACTTCCTCTTCAATGGGATGCATCGCTCCTGTCGTTGGAGGAGAAGGTCCTTGAATACTTGCCAGCTTTCTTGGGCCCCTCTTCCTTCCAGGGCTTCATCCCATGGAACCTTGCTATGACACCACATCTGGTGCCACAAAATCCTGTACACACTGAGCTCACACAGATTTGCACTGACTGTGGACTCAAAGGTTTTTCCAAGATTCCTGGTCTCCCAACACACTAATAGGAGCCTAATAGAATTAGTCCTTAAAATCTGTGAGGAACAGTACATGATGAGAAAACAGGGAGAGCTGTGTGGTTCTGGCTTTCCATGCTGTCTTAGAAGAACTGATGATTAGACTCCGTCACCTTGTCATTGGGGATATTCCAAGTTTGCACCAGGTATTTATCTTCCTGCTATTGAACAACAACCAAAACAATCTTGTGAAACAGACTGATCGTAAAAATATATTTTGCACTTATTCGAACTTTGAGGAATCAAATGTACGCATTTACATCTGGTTTTGATTTATTTAAGTTACAAAAATAAAATTACTTTTAAAAGGAAAAAAAATTATCATTTGTTCCAATACATAAGAGATTTGATCTTATTAAAATACTCCCTTTAATTTTGTGTGGGTTTTGACATGACAACATTTCTAAAACTAGAAAGTTCCAGTGGAAAGACAAGATGTACAGATGTACAGATGTACAGAGAGACTTCTGTACAGATGTCTTGCAAGTCTGTGGGAAGACACTTTTGGGACAACTGAGAAAAACCTTTGCTGCTGCAGCACTCCCCAGTACAAAGCATGAGACTTAAGGGGTCTGAAGAGCGGAGTGGGGTCTCTAAAGCTTAAGGTAGCCAGGTGGCCATTTTTATGTGCTGATGCACCAGTGGTCTCAGCAGGAGACCGACTGGCTGGTACAGCACAGCAATTCTGCAGCTTCTTTTTCTTTTCCCAGGGCTGAGCTGGCAATTTGCTGTCTCCAGAACAGGGACACCAGCACAGTGGTGACACCATTCTGCCTCTTCCCCTTTCCTGCACTGTGTGAAGCAGGGCTTCTACCCACAGGTAGAAGATTTGTTTTACCCTCTTCCACTTAAGGGTAGTGATACTTGGTCACCACGTTCAACGTTCCCCATGACGGCACCTGTCTTCACTATAATCTCTTCCAGCTTTGTCTCAGACACCCCAAATGAAGTTAAAGCCTCTCAGATCATAGTACACATTCTGAAATGACCCTTGACAATTCACTTCCTATCACTCCAGCAATTCAAATCCTGCTGCAGCAATGAGAAGCTGTAAAAAACCTGCCAGGAAGATGCATAGCAAATGAGTTGCAAGAGTTTGGAACTTGTCTTTAGCTTCAGGAGGTGAGGATCTAAAACAAAACCTTCTCCAAAAAAGCTGATAGTGCTATTGTTGCCACTGATGTCCGCACTTGAGCAAGCTGAACAGGAGGTGACTCATTGCAGGAACATCCCTTTCAGCCTTCTGCCTGTGAGAAAGATAAAAATATCATCACAGGACGTTCACCACCTTGCATTATACTCAGCATTCTCCCATTGCTGTGTGCTTGTGTACATACACATTCGTTTCATGGCCACTTTAACTCATCAGTCGTGCTGAACTTCATCTTCCTATGCAACATAAACTTTCAAGTGAAATGTAAAGTATAATTTGTAAATATAATAGAATGTGAATCTAAATATACCCCATGTTCATTTAGAATTATATGAATGGACGTTAGCATGTCTACTGGAATAAAAACATTGGATGATTCTTCAGTTGCAGAGAGGAGGAGAAGAAAACAGTGAGGCACCCTTTACCCATGACCTCCTGCATAAATCCACTATAAATTTTCTTTGCCTTGTCTGTCCCATAAAATAAGCTTCAGATCTAGTTCACAATCTTATTATTCCAGGATCTGCAGCAGACTTGGGTCATTGTATCAGACATTTTGTGCATCTCTGGAATATTTCTGTCACAAGATACCTGGTACCAGCAGAGTCACAGCATGTAATGGAAAACCCTTCCAGGAGTCAATGAAAAAAGAAGTGTATATGGTTTACAGAATAAGTCTTACAGAATTCCATATTTCTCTGAAAATCCAAGTCAAGATGCAGCTCACCTACTGCCAAATGTTCAGGTGAAACTAGGCACCTGATGGCTAAAGGTAACAGCAGAAAGGGTTGTCTTGCCTGTCTCTAGGCATCTCCATCTGATCTCACTGTGTAGGATCCCCTTGGAGTCAATGGAGAGAAACATGGGCTCGTAGATCTTTCTTATAGGTCCTTGTTCTGCAAGAAAAAAATTACCATCTCCATCACTCAGCTCATCTTGGTTGTAGTTTGACACTACTATGGACGCAGCTAGGGAATTGCAACCTCAGGTCACAAAAACCAACTCCAGAGAACACCAAGATAAGCATTGTCGTTCAAATGCACTGGAAGTTGTTGAGAGGTTAACCCTGTACCAGCAAGGTTTGATGTCATACTGGGTATTGTGTGTTGTTGCTGTCTACCTTTGTGCTAGATCATCTGTGTGTGATGAATCCAGATCAAGACTAAAGGCAAGAAGCTTCTTAAAGCAGTGATTGCACCAGGAATTGCAAAACAACCTGCTGTTCGATTTTTATTATTTTGGGGAGTAACTCTACAGTTTTAATGCTACAGTTCAAATTCTGCTCTTTGTGTGGCACTGACTTTGCTGGTACCAGGTGCACATCACAGGTATGACTGATGAGAGAGAGAGAGATATTTTTTAAGACACTTCTGAAAATAAACCTCCGCACACAATTTTCTTCTGTTCAGTGTGATTCACATAGCAGTACCTTCTGCTTTCTTTAACTTATATCCACATAATTTTTTTTCTAAATCTCAATTTCCAGTAATTTTGTCGTCCCCTTTCTTCCCCTGGAATCAGAGGTTTGTGGTTAATAGCTTCCTGATTGCACAAGCTGCCTCATACACTTTGCAAATTAAAGAGAACATCCCAATGAAATAAAATTTAAGTCTAATACAAACACAAAGAAAACTACAGAATGGGGCAATATCCAGGTGTGCATACTGGACTAAATTCTTGTCTTCTTTGGACTTTGTACTGTGGAAATCACAGTGATGAAGGGCGATCATGGGAAGAGTGCTACTACCTTTTCTTGTCATAATAAGCTAGTCTTTTCAATATAGTCTGGTCACTCATTCACTTTATAGCTACAGTTTTCTATTCAGTTTGATCAGCCACTTGGAATTCCCAAGTGTCAGCTGCACAGTTCAAAAAACTCTTTCCAAAGGATAATTATGCAGACCTATTTTTACATTCTTAAGTGCCTACTTTTAGAAGCAGAAGTGTGGATTTAGGCACCAGTCTTAAAAATGTAGCCCGCAGCAGTGCATTACTATCCAGACTCCAAATCTGAGCACTGCAGTATGACACCGTGCACTTGTCCCGTGTCAGTGTGTCTCCACATGGCTTGCTTATTGCCGAAGAGACAAGAGCTTGCACACTCCCATAAGAAAATGCCTTCACAAGAACCAGCACAAGGTAAAACAGCCCTCAGAGTGATGCAGGTTGTTTGGTGAGAAATCCACCCCAGTGCCTTCAGTTTTCCATCGTGCCTTGGGCTACAGTCATCCAAAGGTTTGTCTATGTTTAGTAGACAAACCTTGGGATATCAGGTTAGTACTAATTAGAAGTACTTTGGGTTCACCAGATCCTCCTGCATTAATTGCAAGTACCAGGCAAACCTACAAGGAACAGAGGGAAGACCGTTGCAGGAAACCCCTGTGTTTGGGATTTGATTAGAATTTTGGAGCATTTTGTAACTCCTGGAAGAAACAAGATGCTAATTTCCAAACATCCCTAGCCTCAGTTCATAGCCTTAGCTGTCCTCCAGGATTTTTCCCAGTCTGGAGGGACCCATTGTCACTGGATACTGGCTGCTGAGTCAGTTGTTACTGAGGTTTTCCTCAGCTGTAGAAATCTACAGGTTAGGTATTTAGGGTCATCTCATAGCTTAAAGGTTGTCTTTCACAGTTAAGCTTTAGGTCTGCTGGACACAAGCAAATCTTTCTGAAGCTACCTAAACCTTTTCCATTCCCTACATAATTCACTTGTGCATCTTTTCTCCATCTTCACCCATTTACCTAAGACTGCTGTTCCCAACTTCTGTGGTCACTCAGCTCAAAAGCAGAATGGATCCTCATCCTGCCCTCTTCATGTCCTTTTATCATCCCATGGTCTTTTTTTGCATGTCTTCCCTTGCAAATTCTTGGGAGGTTGCATAGTTTTTTTGCTGCTGACATTTTCAAGACTATTATGATACTTTATAGTTCTTCTGTGGTGAGTTGTGTTCAATATCCATAACATTCTTTCAAAACTCATGAATCCCATCTTCCCAGAGAGATAAAGCATGTGCTATTGATTTTATGTGTGGCACACTTAGTTGGCATTTAGACCTTTTTAAAGGGAATTTTGCTCCTTAATCTTCCCTCCCTTTGGGGGTATCATTATGTGTGGCTCCTGCAATCATAGCAGGCACAACTAATCACTAAACGGCAAGATAGTGCATACTTCTTTCAGATGCATTTACTGAGATTTCCAGAGAAAAGCCTTAATTTCACTAGTCCTGGGAGCATCCTTACATCATATGTTCCCTTCAAAGGCATCCTCCCCATTTAACTGCTTTCAATATAGGACAAACAGCTGCCCAGGCTGTGTTTGATTCAACATACATTTAAAACCAGCTAGCACTGCTGCCTAAAGAACAGTCCCACTCTTTCGCCGTGTCTTCTGGCTACTCTTTTTCTGTGGCCTTAAGTCTGACTAGGGAGCAAAACTGGCTTGAAACCAACCCCAGTTCCCCATGCCATGTCACCTACCTGCAGAAAGACCCAGGCTGGCAGAAGGGAGGAGTGGTGCAGGAGATCTGTTACTTTCAGTGCTGTCTTATGTCAGACTGAATGATTTGTTGAACTGCAACTTAAGGGAAAATATTTGTAAAAATTCTTCTCATCTCACTGCTTTCCTGTGTTTCCCTGCCTTTCTAGTTGCTGTGTTTTAGTTTGAAAGCTCTCTGGGCCAGAGACCATCTTTTGTTTTGTGACTGTACAGGGTCTAGCACAACAGTATCATTGTCCTTGGGGCTCCTAGATACTAATGCAGCAGCAATAATCACGGTAATCCAAAGGCTGTGCAGGTCGGTGGGCTGTTGGGTTAAAGCCGATGATTGACCTCCATGCTGTTTGCAACTCTGTCTCCAGCTACCTGAGAAGAGTCATGATGTCTGTCTGTGTCTGTATTTCAGCTGTACATTCTTTGGGGGAAGGACGGGTTCATGCTATGGGTAGTATAAGGGGTTCACAACTTTGCTTCCAGACCACTTTTGAATTGTTCTGTTCTGGTATCCAACAGTTTGGACAGGTCAGTGAGCGTGCTTGGCCCAGCTGCTGCTTTGAGTGGGACACTTGCTTTGTTTTTCCAAACCATAAAACCTCTCCAGACATTTGTACATGTTGACCACATTGTCCTGGCCTGCGAGATTTCGGGCTGCACAGATTTTACAATAGGTTCTGGTGCAGATTTGAGGAGCGCCATATAGGAGGCTTACAGATGATGAATCACGTAAGAACAAGTAAGGCTTTCCTTTCCTTCCCGACTGGAAATCACTCTCTCTCCAAACGCGTCTTGATATTTTAGCCTAATGGCTTCTATTATTAATAAAGACCCATCAGAGATTTTAATCTGAAGCCCAAACATATATCTCCTTAGACCTCTCTGACAGAACCATTGATTCCCTTGGAGGACATTTATCTCAACTCAGAAAACATGTGCAAGTCTTACACTCCAAACCACAGCTGACGCTCGGGTGATAGCTCTAACTGGATGATTTTTAGTGTGTTTAATTATTTTGCGTCCTGTACTTGTTGGCTAGCATAATGGTTGCAGATGTAGTCCAAACATCAATGCAATGGTGGCACTCTTTCTGCACTGGTGGAAGCCTGGTAGAATTCCCACCACAGTGGGAGATTTCTGCTTCCCTACTGGCAGAGTCTGCAAATTGCAAAAATTTTCACGCTGCCTGGTTATTTCAAACCTGATGTTGCTTTGGTGTGTTTTTCCTATGGCACCCCCTAATTCAGACACTGCAGAACCAGATGTTTCCTTTTATGTTGCTACTGATCACAGGAAAGAAAAAACAAAACTAATGTGCAAAAAATTTGGCAAGTGACAGCTTGAGTGCAGAATTTTGTAATGCTGAGCCTGTGAGCCTCATATTAAACTAGTTCCAAAACAGGATGTTGCAGTGCATGTCTAATATCCCTTTTCTACCACACCCCAGCACAATTTCTGTAGCTATCTGAGCTACGAATTGCATTAAAAGGCAGCAATCAAATCTCGCAAAGAAAGATTGTATTTACTTCAAGAAGCAGCGGGCACAGGTTTCATCCATTTTACTATGAGATGGACACAGAGGTGTTCCAATTTGAGACATTGTGCAATGAGAGCTCCCCTCCCTGTGCCCTGACAGTTATGTTACTACAGTGACAGAAACAATCATCCTGTTTGTTAGTCATATCCAAAACTAGCGGGGTTGCATAGTGGATTTAACCTTTGCTAATTGCTGGTCCTAGAATCTAAACAAAGCCAGAATAAAAATCAGATCTTAATCTGGTCAGTTTTATGGCAATTTACGCCATCCTTGATTATCAGCATTTGCTCCCCATGAGTGAATATGCTATAGTTCATTCTGCAACAATCTCAGACAGTCTCAGTTTTGGGATGTAGTTATCAGCAAAGTTTTGAGGGGTTTATTAACATTGTCTCTTGATCTGTGGGATGCCACAATTGGTGTAGCTGGGGGAAAAGCACTTAAAAAAACCTCCATAGTTTGCACTTTTTCTAACAACAGGCTGCTATTTATTACTGGCAAGAACAGAGCACGGGCTTTAGAATTTAAGCAAAAAAGACCTCTGGCAATGAGGAAATGAGCCTAGACATTTTTCATGAATGGGGCAGAGCTGCTTAACTCTGACTGGCTTGTTTTCTTTTCTTCCTATTCACATCACTCAAGTCCCACCTTCCTGCCTTAAAAGGCATCTCGTTCCCTGGCAGCAAGACAAGTATCTGTTTGATGTCAGCACCCTTTTATTTGCTTAAAAGCATCTTTTTTTCAAGCCAGTAAATTGAAAATGACTACCGCGTCGAGAACTAGCTAATTTCCAGCACTCTCTGCAGAACTGGTCTGCTTTCACGTTTGAGAGATATCATTAATTTTCTAATGAATAATGAGATCAGAGAGCTTGCATGCTGTATTATGTGTAGGAAAATGCTTATGTAAATCAGTATGGCTGTGGTAGCTTCCCAGGGGAACTTTAAAGCTTATCATATCATTAAATCTGATAACAATTCTTTTTTTTTTTTTTAAGTAATGCAAGGGGGAAAAAAAAAGCCTATTCACTGCCTATTTGTAATAATATGTTTATAATATGAAAGAGAAAGGAAAGCTACTAGATCATATATGAGAAAAACCACTAGGAATTCCTTCGGCTTTGCAAGCTGCACCCTGCATCGAGGGAAAAAAGCAGCCCATATATTTACATAGCTGAACCTTGTGAAACACATTGAATGCAATGAAAACACTGTCATAGTCCAGTGTTAGCGTTCGAGGTGGATTTCACTTTTCCAGGCTCCTGGCAGCGAAAGCCGAAGCTCTTCTAGCACATCACTTTCAACGACCTTAGAAGCACCTACTCATATTCCCCTCCTTTTTCCTTCCCATGTTAATAATGAACTCAATGAAACTGAAGGAAAATGTCCACCTTCCTTTTAACTTGGTTTTAGCATCTTAGTGACTCGAATGCCTTTGATTTGTACTGGGGCTAAAGACATCAGGATACCATTTTTTTGCAGTGGGACTGAGAGCTGCTCCATGGATTCTAGTCATCATGTTTACCACCTAGAAAACTTTAATTAATCTTCCAGTTTCTCTCTTCTCCTTCCTGTGCTGAACATTAACATCATTTAATTTACCAGTACCATTAACTCTGCAAGTTGCAGTATATATCGTGTTGGCATCACCAGTTCCTCTACAAAGTCAAAGGTCTCACAATGTCAATTTTAATTTCTTGGGTTGAATTCATACAGAAATATGCCAGACTCATACAGAAATACGCCTGTTCTCATGCTCAGTGCTCAGGTGCCTCAAACAGCCCTGCCAGGGGAGGTAGTTCTTCTTCCCTGGATCTGTGGGGAGAGGTGTCTCATGGGATGGGAGCCCTGAGTATTACCTAGCAAAAGAGAGTAGTGCTTGGGGTAGTTGTGGCTGCTTGCCAATACGATGCTGAAAAAAAATAATACTTCTGGAATTTTAAAAGGGGCCTGTGGAAGACACATGTAAAATTTGGTGCTTAACAGCCCTTTGCACCTTTCAGAGTATCCTTCGTTATACTTCTTTCTCAACATGTAGTCAAAAACTTCCCGCTACCACAGTGTAGTTGCTGCCTCCCCTTTCACCGCCTGTTCTAAAAGCCATAGCTGAGCCTTAGGAGATGAGACATGTTCTTACTACTGTATCGATGTTTGGTAATCAACCATGACTCACTGAATAATGACTAATAATATTTTGCATTTTGTAGCTCTTTCTCCCTTGAATCTTACAGCGTTTGGAAAAAAAAAAAAAAAAAGCATTGCTACTTCCTAGGAATGCAAAGATGGATTTAGGAGGAGGTGCTCTCCATTATCCCGGCTTGATGTGACACTTCCCCTTGCTTCACATGGTGGAGGATTGCAGTGACCTCCACCATCCGTGAGAAGCCCCAAGTGAGTACCTCTGGGTGTTGGGGAGAGCACAAGGTGGGCAGACCTGTGCCAACGGGAAGACAGCAGATCACTCTTCTTATCCTAGACTGTTCTCCCTTCCATGTTAAATATTAGCTACATGTTTTTCCACATTTGTTAGAAAGGGGGAAAGAATGCATCTGTTCCTCAGGGATGATGAACTGAAATTGGCCCTGATTCAGGAAAAAAAAGTCTATTCAGGGCAGCACTTAAACTGAGACATAAGTGCCAGCCTGAATAGGGACAGAGTTAAGCCTCTGTTTAAATGCTCTCCTGAACAGGGGTCATTAGCACTAGCTCTCTCAGGGAACAATGGATTATTACTGATGGAAGCAGCTAGCATTCAGATAGGCATCCAAACTTTTTAGTGCTTTCTTTAATTTAGCTATTTTCTGCCGCTACTTGCAGGCCAGTTGGCTGCTGCACACTTACAAATCCGAAGAAGAGAAGGCTCCCAGCAGTCTGCCAAGAGAGCCATTCAACTCTGAAGTGCTGATTTGGAGGGCAATGGCATGAGGTGGAGAATCGAAAGTGGTATGAGGCAGGTGGAGGTTCTCTTTGAACTCAAGGAACAATGGACACCTATTTCTATTGAAAAACTGCTCAACTGATTATCAAGTAGCAATACGGAGAAAAATTACAAAACAACACAAACATTTTGGCTGATTTCAAAATAAATTTGATTTTCTCAATATCTTATCAGAAGACTAAGCAATTTTTGTTCTGTGATCAGCATAAATATTTGAATGTTGCCTGTCAAACTGTGAATAAAACGGATTTATCCATAAAAATACACAGCTCTACAAAACATATGGATTAATTCAAAACTCTTTTCAACCACTTTTCCTCTCCCCAGTATAAAATTTTGGATGGATTCTTCATGTATAGTTCATCCACAGACATCTTAGTTAAGTAAACTTCAGCTGTATTTGCTATCCGACCTTTTCTGCTCTCCAGTTTATGAGGTAATGCAGGAGTAGAGGCAAAACAATCACCAGTGAGAAACCGACTGCATGTACAGATTCTGTGCACATTTAACTCTGTGTACAGCAGGGTTGTTTCCTATTGAAGTTTTGTCATAAGCCTCCATTTATTGCACACTACATTAATTTCTAGTTGTAATAGGAGACTGCGGCCTTCAGGAAGGAGATGACAGTAGGGACAGTGCCAGGCAGGGCTTTAAAATCCTCAAGTGGGGCTCAGTGCCCAAGAGAGAGAATGGTGGGACAAGGTAATGTGTATGGAAACGTGCATAGGTCGTAGGTGATCTTTGCATCACCTGGAGCCTTCTCAGCGCCTTTATTCCACATACAGAGTCAAGTTGCGTAGGTCACTTCAGCAGGTCAGGAGACTCACTACGAGACTAGACGTGAAGGGTGGTGAGGCAGCACCACCTCTGCCCCTAACACTGCTCCTCTGGTCATCTTTTATCTGCACAGGACAGGACAAACCATGTGCTCTGTCTTGTCTTTTCTTGAAATAGCTTTTTGGAACACACTTCTGGGCACGTGAAGGGGAAGCAGCTGTTTGCAACATGGATTTACTGAAGGTGAACTGGGCTCAACCAATCTGACTACCTTTTATTATAAAATTATTAGGTTTATGGGTAAGAGAAAAGCAGTGTATGTCACCTACCTCCTACTTCAGCAAGGCTTTTGTCACTGTTTCCTACAGTATTCTGGTATTCAAGTTAGGATGCTATGTTCTGGATGGGTAAAAAGCTGGTTGGGTGATAGAGCTCAAAGGGGTGTTATTCTACCTGGAGGCATAAAATGGACTCTCTAGGTGTCTATGATAGGCCCTGTTTAACCTCTTTATCAATTACATGAAGGGGACGGTAGAGTGCTTAAAAAATTGCAGATGTCATCAGTAAATATGTGGTAGGGCAGGGCCGCCATTCAGAAAGACCTACGCGGGCTTGAGAAATGGAAAAACAGAAATCTTACAAAATTCAACACAAGGACAAATGCAAAATTTTGCACCTGGGAAAGGGCAACCCTTGGCAATGGTACAGGTTCGAAACTGGCTGGCTGGGGAGCAGCTCTGCTGAAAATGACCTGGGTGTCTTGGTATACAGCAAGCTGAACACGAGCCAGCTGTGTGCTCTGGCCAGAAAATGCACTGACGATGTCCTGGGTAGTATTAGCAGAAGAATAGCCAGTATATGTGTGCTCTGGCCAGAAAATACACTGACGATGTGATGTCCTGGGCAGTATTAGCAGAAGAATAGCCAGTATGTTGAGAGAAGTGCTCATCTGCTGCTACTCAACACTTTTTAGACCATAATAAGGATACAACATTCAGTACTTGGACCTCCAGTAGAGTTAAGACATTGACAAAGTGGAGAGAGTTCAGCAGAGGGACATCAAGAGGAGGATGGAGCATGTTACCCCATGCAGAGATGCAGAGGGAATGGGGCTTGTTCAGCCTTGAGAAGAGAAGACTTGGGTTATCAAGGGTTTGGAGCTAGGCTTTTCATGGTGGTGCATGTCAGGAGAACAAGAGACAACAAATGTAAATTGACACAAGAGAGGTTCTGACTAGATACAGGGAAAACCTTTTTCATCAGGTCATTCAAAAGTTGAAACAAGTTACTCAGGGAAGGTTGTGCAATTTCCATCTATGGAGGTTTTCCAGACCTGATCAGGTAAAGCTCTGGAGCTTCACCCTGAACAACATGATCTGATCTCATGCTCCAAGCAGCTGACCTTTCTTTGGGCAGGAGATTGTACTAGATGACCTTAGGAGTTCCCTTCCCAATCCCAGTATCCCTATGATACTGTCCTACAACCCAGACCTATAATGTTTTTCCATCTCTATTCCTGTTTTCACAGTCCTCCATTCCTCTTTCAGATGTTAATCTGTCTTTCACTGAAGATGAGTTCAAGTATCCAGAACTGCACATCTGGGCAGAGAGAGCAGGAGAAAGGAGAGAGAGAGAGGAAATCGTTGCAGAAATATGTTGGCAAGCATTCAGGGCAACAATCCAGAACTCCCTGAGATGTTCCAAGCAGAGGATCCCCCTCCGAGAGAGATTTGTGCTGATTGGTGTATAAAACACTTTTGCTCACCTTGGAAGACGAGTGAATGGAGAACGAATGTCTGATGAACTCAGGTTAACCTTCCTTTGTAACATGGTCCACATTCAGTGGGTGGCAGAGGGTATGGAAAAGGCACTGAGAAAAGAAGTTACATTTGGGAAATTCCTGTGGATGATGGACCTGTCTGAGGGTGTCTGTGTTATGGAGCTGAAGAACAGAAACACAGAGTGGAGGCCAGTTCATGTGGTCCCTGGAGCCGTTGTCATTACTGATGAGCAGTTAGGGCAAAGTGCTTGCACCACTTGGTGTAAAGCCACCGAGTGCACCGTCAGCTGCAAGGCTGCTGGTGCGAGTTTTGTGCATTTAACCAGCAGTAGACATCTGCTTCACCCAGTCCTGGGATGGAGGCTGGAGTCCCCAAACATTTCCTGGTTATCGATCAAGAGACGAACTTTCTTGGATGTCCTAGAGCACAGACGATGAAATGGCGAGTATGACGCACCCAGGGAGGAAGGATGCTGTCAGGTTACCTCGGGAGCAATGCAAGGAGGGCTGGCTTGAGGGTCACTGCCCTGATCCATGGAGTGGGAGTCACGTGTGCTTTCCTTTTCATTTTCTCCTGTGTATGTTGCTCCTGCTGCTGCCTTCCCAGGTTTAGCTGTTTGAACACCTTCAGGCTCCTTGGGGTGACTAGGGAAGTGTGGCCATAATGCACAGGTAGGGTTTTGTCATTTCCCAGTGTTCTTGGGAGGAGTTTTT
>NW_010260613.1:0-5396 GCF_000690775.1 Eurypyga helias
GGGGACCTGCGGCTGCTCACCCGTGGGGGGTCAAGGGGTGGGAGCTTAGAGATCCGCTGGGACTGCCGGGACCTTTGGGAGAAGTGGGAGCTAGGCAGGGACACCTCAGGGTGGAACTGCCTGCGCCACAGGCAGAGTCCATGGGGTGAACAGTGGGGAGAAGGGGGTGGGCACCATGGGGCGGGTCCTGCAGGGGTGAGCCCCCTCCCATGGGCAGGTAGCTCACTGGCTTCATCCTCGTGCAAAAGGGGACACACGGCCTTTGAGGAGGTGCTGGGTCCCCCCCAAACAAGGGGGCTTCCGTCTTGTGATGGGAAGACCCCCAGCCAAAATCACAAGGATTTGAGGGCCAAACGCCTGCCTCCAGCAGCCCGTGGAATCATGGAAAGAGAGGAGAAAGGGGAACCCCCCAGCACCCCGGGGCCTTGCGGTGGCTCCAGGAGCAGCGAGGCTTGGCAAGGCTGCTGGGGGCTCCCCACCCCAGCAACCCCCCTCCCTGCAAACTGGGGGTGCTGGGGGAGAGCCATGGGACAGCCCTGCTCCCTCGGCTAGCTTTTCTCATTGAAATGAGGAGCGATTTAGCGCCGAGGGAAGCATTGAAAATAGCTTTCCAGCTCCCCGCCAGCAAGGCTGGGCTGCGTGTGTGCGAGTTTCTCCCCTCTTCCCCTTTCTTCCCTTTGAATCAAACCAGATGTCTCTCCCATGAAATGAGATTGCACGAGCTTACACTGGAGAGAGACAATGCAGAAGGATGCGAGGCTCCCACCGAGCCACATTGCGCTGCAGCTCTGGCAGAGGCGACGTCTGCGGCTCTGGCTGGGGACGGCGCTGGGGGGGTGGTGGCACTGACGCCTTGTCACCCAGGCAGGAATTTTCTACCCCCCCGCTGTATTTTGTATGATTTCCTCTCTCTGGCTCTCAGATCCTTGCAGCAAGGTTTCTCTTTCCACCCTCCCGCTCCTTTCTGGGTCTACGAGCAGAAGAGCTCAGCTTGCAGATGAACTAAGCAGATGGGGCACCCAGCACAAGGAAATGTCTCATCCACTGACTCAGACGGTAAGGTGTTGCTGTAGCTCTCCCTGCAAGTGTGCCCAGGCACTTTGGGAACGGGAATCCTGCTTTCGTTTAGTTTTGCCGTCCAGGTTTCCCGGGCCGTAGCACGAAGGCGCTGGGACGCGGGCTGGCAGGTTCCTTCTGCCGCAGGACCTGGAGCGGAGCTGCCATGGGGGGCGAGGTTCCGGTGCCTGTGTTGGGAGTGCTCAAACGCCGAAGTATAGCTGAGAGCAGAAGAGCCCGCCTCACGCCGTTGCGTTTCACGTGGCTCACTTTGGTTATGATCGTAGAACGGTGTCTTAAAAGCCTCGTTTTTCGTTTTTTTCAACCTCTGCTTGTCGATGGGACTTGTGAAAGTCTGGCGGTTGGGGGTGTTTTCCTTCGTGGCATCGCTGTGCTGTGATATGATGCGTATGGTCTGTACGCGCATACACACGCGTGTCTCAGGGTGTTTCATACGGACACGCTCGGTCCCGTGTGCCACACGGAGGTTACACGAAGATGTGTGTTTCATACGTGTGTTCACATACACGCTGCCTCTTCCTCCTGCACGCGCCTGCTGAATGCAGCTCGCTCACGCACTTAAACCCACGTAAAAACACTGGGTGTATGCACGTGAGCATGTGTGTTACAGGCGTGTGCGTGCCAGATGCAAACACGTAAAGCGAGCCTGGGAGTGGGGAGCGTTTACCTGAAGGACGCACGTGCACGGCAAATGCATTTCTGTATGAAGCGTTAACGTGTACGCGTGTCCTTGTGCAGGTGTGTTCATGGTGTGGGTGTGTGTACGGGCGTGCATCCGTGATCGTGTGCGCACAGGATGTCGTGGCGTCACTGGGAGACGTTGTATTCTGTCCTGTAAATCACAGGGCAACGTTTTCATCTGCCAAAGTGTAATGTCATTCATGAAGCCAAGAAAGACGCCTGGTCCGAAGGTATCACGTCACGTTAGGGACACAGTTTGGCTTCCAACCTCCATCTTAGGTTCTGTCCTGGAGCTTTCAGGAGAAGAAAGTGCCCCTTGAAAGCATAAAGTGAAAGGAAAAAGGACTGCAGGGCTCCAGTGCCAAGCTTTCCAGCAGCACACGTCAGGCCCAGAAATCATAAAACTCACTAAAAAGTTTGCGTGACTCCACAAAAATAATGAACATGGGATTTCTTTTCATTTGCCTTCTCCCCAGGCTTTCAGATTTCACTCGAGTTACATCACCTGGCTTTTCTGCACAGCCACAAGGTCTAGAAACTTATTTTAAAGAATGAAAATTCCTACTCGCAGATACTCACATGACTCACGGAGCTGGGAATTTCAGGCAAACAGGAATGCTCATAGAAAAACTGCAAGAATTGGCAACATGGGCAATGACTAATCCTGATGGGTCCCTGATAGCAACGCTTCTCAGTTCATACAGTATTTTGGGGGCGTAGCTGGGCTCCAACCAAGACTTTGATCCTCCTCACGGTGATAGCAACTGCTTAGGAATGATCTTACCTACCGTCTGGCATCGTTGCCCTCCGGGGAAGCTGTATTTTCAGTAGTAATTCAGGTTAAAGTTAGCGCTGCCAGGTGGCTTGAATTGACTTGATGAGCTGGAATAGATCACTGGGGCTCATATCACGGGACTTTCGGAGGCTTGAATGTGTGCAGCTCCCTGGACGTGGGAGTAAAAGGCTATTTTTTGGGTCCAGGTAGTGGTGTTGGATTGCCAGCTGGGTACTTTGCTGCGGGTGTAGGCTGTGCACAGCTACATCCACTCTGCAAACGACCCTACCAAGGTTTTGGCAGAAACACAGTGTTTCTAGTTAAAAAGTTGGTATTTCCAAATGTTTTAAAATCCACATCCCTGAATTACTGTCAGGGAAAAGAAAAAAAAAAAAAGAGGTATTAATTAAAACCAGGGACGAGGGAAGACTGCCAAGCAGAGAGGTTGGGATCGTATAGCAGCGTCACGTGCTCCTCACCCCTTTCCTAGGCAAGAGGTTGCAGAATGATCAAAGAAAAGGGAGAAACTGCAAACTGCAACTGCTGGCGATGCCAGAGCCATCGGGGAGGGGACTCCGGGCACCACGGCTTGTCACAGAAAGCCCTGTCGAAGGCAAGAATAAAGCTGACATTGACTGAGGTGGTGCCAGCAGAGTGTCCTTAGGCAAAACAGTGCCTTACAGTCATTGCCGAGAGCAAACACGGGAAAGAAACTTTCTGGGTTAATTTGTGCCATCAATGCAAAGCAAAGTTTGGCACTTCCCAGTGCTGCATCCCTCTTCCCCCCAAAAGTACCCAAGTCCAGGGGAAAGAGGTATTTGAGAGATGGCAGCTGCTGGAAAAGCTTCAGTGCTGGGTGAGCATCCCCCTTCCCACCGCCCGCTGTGAAGAGCCGAGGGTGGCACGGGCAGCAGAGAGGCCGAAGTGCTGCTTGTGACTATGACACCTTTTTTAGGCTTCATTTTCATTTCACGTGAAGCTGGAGCTGGGGTAACATCGCCGCGAGTGCTCTGAGGCATCACCTCCCCAGGTCATAGAATCATAGAATCACAGAATGGTTTGGGTTGGAAGGGACCTTAAAGCCCACCCAGTCCCCCCCCTGGGCAGGGCCCCCTTCCATAGCCCAGGTTGCTCCAGGCCTCATCCAGCCTGGCCTGGGACACTCCCAGGGATGGGGCATCCACAGCTTCTCTGGGTAACCTGTCCCAGGGCTCCCACCCTCTGCAGGAAGAATTCCTTCCTGATGTCCCATCTCCATCTCCCTCTTTCCGTTCAAACCCGTCACCCCTTGTCCTGTCACTCCCTGCCCTTGGGAAAAGCCCCGCCCCAGCTTTCCTGTAGCCCCCCTTCAGAGGTTATGTCAAGAACTGCTCAGCCGCATGCGAAACAGGACTATCCCAACCACCCCAAAGCTGGAAGGGATCCCTTACACCCCGCGGGAACGCGGAGCTTTGAGCCCCCGTCTCGTCGGCAGC
This sequence comes from Eurypyga helias, assembly GCF_000690775.1. Classification (NCBI taxonomy): domain Eukaryota; kingdom Metazoa; phylum Chordata; class Aves; order Eurypygiformes; family Eurypygidae; genus Eurypyga; species Eurypyga helias. The sequence continues at coordinate 4,009 of NW_010260613.1, forward strand.
CCCCTGTGCTGGCCATTTCAGGTTCAGAAATCAATCTGCCTTCCGATCCACCCAGGGTGCGTCACCGCAGCCCTGTCTGCGGCTGCAACTGTCCTTCCAATTCGTGTCTGCACCTTGATTTTAAACCTCTTTGCTTTGTAGACGGGACCGGTAGCAAGAGGTATCTCGCCCTCTGTGCAGGGATCCTGAAGTGCTTTGCAAACGTTTGTTAATTAAGCTCTTCTATGAGATAAGTTAATTAGCGCAAAGCTTTGATCCAAAGCTCCTTGAAGTCCATTGGTTTTGGTGAGTCCAGGTCCATGGGATCAGGCCCTGGAGACCAGATTTAAAACGCCCTCAATTTTGCTAAGAGCTGAGCATATTGGCTGCAGATGGAGTGCTAAGCTACAGGGACAATCTGGCGGTGGGACTGGTGGTGCTGAGCGATTTGCAGACTTGATTGTGATTGTACGTCTGGAGGTTTTGGACTTCTGGTCATGAGGGGTTTTGGGAAAAGGTTGTTGAAGAAATTCCTTCAACTTGAAATCTGGATGATTTTAGGTCTGCGATTGAAAGGGGTGGCAGTTTAAGGGACACACTCTCCCCTTATTCCTCTCCCTTAGATATGTAGTTTGTTTTCCAAGTAATACGTTTTCCTTCCATTGGAAACCTGTCTTCATAGAATCATGGAATGGTTTGGGCTGGAAGGGACCTTAAAGCCCCCACCCAGTCCCACCCCCTGCCATGGGCAGGGACACCTTCCATAGCCCAGGTTGCTCCAAGCCTCATCCAGCCTGGCCTTGGACACTCCCAGGGATGGGGCACCCACAGCTTCTCTGGGCAACCTGTCCCAGTGCTCCCACCCTCTGCGGGAAGAATTCCTTCCTGATGTCCCATCTCCATCTCCCTCTTTCCGTTTAAACCCATTGCCCCTTTTCCTATCTTCCCCAAGCACATAATCCCTGATTTCAATTTTTAGAACGTCAGGATTACCATATGTTTCCTTGGACATGTCCTCTTCTAAATTTTGTCGGGGGGGCTGTTAGGGTTTAGGCCACTTCTCTGGTATTTCTGAGCCTGCATCAGCCTAGAAATCCTGGCGTCGCTGCTCTAGCACGTGTGTGGATCCACTCTCAGCATCACACCGTCCTCTGCTGCGGTGCCAGTGGGGCAGATCTCCCTCCTGTGCTTCCATCGGCTGCCTGGTGCATCCGCAGTAAGTCAGATCCTCCCTGGACATGTCAATCCCATGTGCTGGCCAGATGGTCCATGTGTGCCCAAGCAAATCCAACACGGCCAGGATGTGTTGGATTGGCTGCACGTTCATTGTCAAGCTGTGCAGCGCATGTGCACGTATTTCTGTCCAGGAAATCTTGTACGGAAGCATGGCAGCCCCATCCCCGAAACAT